>NW_019154110.1:9206426-9445358 GCF_002288905.1 Enhydra lutris kenyoni
CAGGGAGCCTGCTTCTCCCTCTGCCTCTGCCTGCCATTCTGTCTGCCTGTGCTCGCTCTCTCTCCCTCTCTCTCTCTGACAAATAAATAAATAAATCTTTAAAAAAAATAATAAAAAAATAAAAGTGCACAGGTGTGGGAGGATGTCCCACCATGCCAATATGAGGACTTCTTCTAGTGGAACTGCCTCTTTTCCTCATACCTGAGTCACCTCTCCTCAGAAGCCTTCCCTAACCATCCCTCCACTCCCTGCCTGGACAGGGCACCTCCCCTCTGAGTTCCCCGGTCCCCTAATACCTCCAACTACCAAAGCCCTTAACACACTGAGCTTATTATGACTGAGCTTATTACCAACCTGTCTTGCAAAGACAACAGTCAAGTCCAGGGCCAGGACTGGGTCTTCCCCGTTTCTATGGCCCCAGCACCTAAGGCCTGCTATGAAGAAGAGGCTGCAGAAATGCTTGGTAAATAGAAGAATGAATGAACAGGACCAGGTGCCACTGCTCTGCCTACTGGTATCTCTTGCCGTTCTTCCTCACAGAAGCCTCCCAGATGGCTAAGCGGCCCAAAGGCCCCTCTGTGTAACCGTCCTGCTCCAGCCACCCAGCCTTTGCCGATGCAGGGTCGTATGCCAGGGGTGCCCAGCACATAGGTGTCAACCTCTCAGATCATCCTACCTGTTCCCCAAGACTCACCTGCTTCAGGAGGCACCCACAATTAACCAAGTGGACCCCAACAATCCTCCTTGATTTAAAACACCCTGGTTACTTCCCACCACTTCCCCCCAATACCTGGTCTTAGAGAGTCAGCACTTGGACCAACCTCACAGATGATGCTCGGCAATAAATTCAGGCCTATGAGTCAAAAGACCTGAGTTCCTGCCGCCAACTTGCTGTATGACCCTGCGCCAGTGACTGAACCTCTTTGTGTCTCAGGTTTCTCATCTGTAAATGGGGGACATAATAGTACCCTCCTCACAGAGTTGCTGTGGGGATTCATGAGTTAATAGACGCATGGCCTTAAAGTAACACTAGGCACAGTGTCTGTTAGGCACTCTTATCGACCAATCGCTAGGCTTGCAGCTTTTCCAGCCTGGTGCATTTTACATCCTCGGCCCAAGCCCTTACTCGTAGGCAGAGCCACCAGCAAGGGACTTCTAGCCCCTCGTCTGAGTCTGTTGATATTTCTGTAAAGACAGCCACGATATACCCAGGCCAGCATCCAGCCAGGACCGGGGCTGGAGGATGATCCACACCCCAGAGCTCAGCCCCAGAATGCAGGCCCACCCATCAGGATGGGGAGAGGAGCCTTTTCCTACACATCAGGTGGTTTCCCTGCTTGCTTTTCCGCCTGCAAACTGCCCCCCACCCCACTACCACCAAGGCCCTGCACACTCTCCCCTCCCTTTAAACAGGCGGGAGCAACAAAGCACGAAAAACATTGAAATTACCAAATGCAGTTTCTCTCCAGAGATGACAAATCTGTAGCAATTTGTATTTCCAAACAGGAGCCGCAGTTCCTGAGCAGCTCGCAGGCAGCTTCCCAGCCCCCACTGACCATCTCCTTGCTGGCAGAGAGCTCCCCCGACTCCACCCCTGCAGAGGAGGGGGAACCCCCCCCAGCCTCACTCCAGGCTCAGGAGTACTAGCCTGGGAAGGGGTCAGCACAGTGGCAGGAAACAGAAAAGAGACCCAGGCGGCAGGACCCTCGGGGTGCACTCTGCCGCATATGCTCCCCAGATGTCAGCCAGAGCACGCAGCGCGGACTCATGACCCTGGCTGCTGTAGGGGCCTTCCTCTAACACACGGTAACGATGCAGCACAAGCTGGGCCACTTTATTTACTCCTGGCTCTCCTGACAGTCGGGTGGTCTTTTTCCCATTTTACAGGAGAGGGTATGTCGGAAGAAGGCCCCAGGGGAGGCCCAAAGTCACTCAGCTAGTAGGACACGATGCTGGACCTCTCATGTCCCTGATGCTAAAGCTGGCGTGGTTCCCAACCACCACCTCGGATACCTCATTAGACCTTCCTTTTCTTGCCTGCAAATTGGTTTGGACCAATGTTTCTTAATATATATATATATATATTTTTTTTTAAGATCTTATTTATTTATTTATTTGAGAGAGAGAGCGAGAGAGCTCGAGTGGAAGGGAAGGGCAGAGGGAGAGAGTCTCAAGGAGACTCCATGCTGAGTGCAGAGCTCAAAACAGGGGATCAATCTCACGACCCCAGATCATGACACGAGCCAAAATCGAGTCAGATGTTCAACCAACTGCATCACCCAGGCACCCTAACATATATATATATGTATATATACATATATAATTATTTATTTTAAATATACACCTCTGTTTAAGCAACATCAAGATCTCGTGCCCTGTCAGTGACCTACACTATGAAAAATGTAAAGGATTTTTTGTTTCCCAAAACAAAATTTTGTTTTCAAAGAGAAGCTCCATTTCCAAAGATCCTAACACCGAAGTTGCTTTTTTTTTTTAAGATTTTATTTATTTAGTTGACAGACAGATTACAAGTAGGCAGAGAGGCAGACAGAGAGAGAGAGGAGGAAGCAGGCTCCCTGCTGAGTGGAGACCCCTGATGTAGGGCTCGATCCCAGGACCCTAGGATCATGACCTGAGCCAAAGGCAGAGGCTTTAACCCACTGAGCCACCCAGGTGCTCCCGAAGTTGCTTTTTCATGTGCTAACTCCTCTTTGCTCCCAGGAGATTCTGACATGCTCCGGCAGGACAGGGCCTCCACTGCTCACCCTGCCGCCTTTCTTTGGGAAGCTCCAGACTCAGACTCTGGGGCGCTATCACTGCTCATACCCTATGAAAGGCAGCAGAGCCTATGTTTGGGGCACCGCACTGCAGTGAGAGCCTGGGCAAGTCATTTCTCCAAACCTCAGTCAGTAACATGGGAATAAAACAGTAGTTCCTACTGATGCTGTGAGTTTTGGATGAGCAAATACCTAAAACACGCCTAGAATACTGCCTGGCCTGTGGTAAGCCCTAAGTGTTAACTAAGTTATCTTTTGCCAGCCTCCGGGAAAATTCCTGTAGCAAATGCCTGTCCCTTGGCTGGGCCCTGGGAGATCACTTTATGGACATGTTCCATCACTGTGGCCTCTCACTGCTCATATGGCCTCAGGAATATTGTGGGTCCTATCATCTGCCAAAACCCAAACAAATCACAGCCTCTGGTTTGTCTGGGTTCAATTCAAACAAATTCAAACAAATCACAGCTTCTGATTTGTTTGGGCTCAATTCAAACAAATTCAAACAAATCACAGCCTCTGATTTGTTTGGGTTTGATTTCAAATATGAAGGACTTCCATTTCTTCTTATTTGAGAAACTAGCCATCTGGGAAATATTTAAAGTTAGATCTTTACCTCACTCCACGCACCAAAATAAATTCCAGATGGATCCCGGATTTAAACGTAAACAATGAAACCATAAATGGACTTCTAAAAAATGAATCTGAAAGTGGGAAAAACACCTTTCTAAGTAGGACACAAAACCCAGAAACTGTAAAAGAAAAGACAGATCAATTCAACTACATACAATTATTTATTTTTACATGAAAAAAACTGTAAACAAAATTAAAAGACAATTGATAAAGTCAAGGGAACATATTTCAATACATATTTCAGAGAAAGGCCTCATTTCTTAGAGAACTAGAAATGAATGAGAAAATAACAAAGACCCAGTTTGGAAAAAATGGGTAAAGAACAGACAATCCACAGAGAAAGAAACAAAAATAGTTCTCAGACATGACATGAGATCCTCAGCCTCATTAACAAGGAAACACACAAAACCAGAAGCACGATACCTATGGCTTTTTATCCATCATTGAAAAAAAAAGTTGTCAATTATACTTCAGTAAAGCTGAAAAAAAATTTTTGACTTTAAAGTTTGAGAACATTCTTGCAGAAACAGGAAGTGCCACATTTTGCCGGTGAACTGACAAAATGGGTATAGAAGGCAATTTGGAAAAAAAATTTAAGACTTGATTGACTGATTTTCAGGAAGTGGGGAGTGGGGTAGGGCAAGAGGAGAGGGAGAGAGAGAAAGAATCTAAAGCAGACTCCACGCTGAGCACTGAGCCCAATGCGAGGCTCGATCCCACCATTGAGAGATCACGACCTGAGTCAAAACCAAGAGTCAGTTGCTCAGTGGACTGAGCCACCCAGATGCCCCCAGCTGTTGTGTTCTGTCCAACAGGCATAGCAGCTTGGTCAGCAATGGGAACAGAAATAATGGCTTTCCCAGAAGCAAATTTTGAAGAGCCCATCCCAGCTCTTGCCCTGGGAATGTTTTGGTTAAGCAGACGGAACTATTCCTTCTTTCTTGGAAAATCTACCCAAGCAATGGATGAAAGCCTTAATTAAGGCCAACTAATAATAACAGTAACAGCTAACGTGCTGTGATGTGTTTTCTAAAAGCCAAACAGAGGTAAGCATTTACCTTGTTCCTCATACAACTTTATCAGGTAGGTATGGTTATTCTTTCCAGTTTAGAAAAGAGGAAACTGAGGCTCCAACCTGGAGAGATTTACACTGCAGGTAAGTAAGCAGCAGAGCCCACATTTGGGCCTTGGTCTCTGTTACATCAGCCCTGCCCAGGTGGGTACTCCGTGCACCTGGTAGTTGTATTTCTCTGTATAAGCCACAGGGGAGCACCCTGGCTGGTGTGCGTGGGCTTCTTCCATGTATGTGTCATTGTGAATCAGCCCCAAAGACAACCTTTCTCAGCACAGGACAAAATTAGGGCTTGGAGCTTAGGAGGCACGGGCCAGCTCACAGGACTCATCCAGCCCATGTGAGGCACACACTTCTGTCCTTATCCCCACTTCAAAGAGGCAAACAGGCTCAAGGTGACATACCTAGGAATGGCAATTGTATCCTGCCTCCTTCCTACTGCATCTATCTGTGGCACCTCAGTGCCTAAGAAACTGAGGCAAAGGCCTCAAGGGCAGGCAGAGGGCAGGCAGGGTGAAGTGTGGCCCCCTGCCTGCTCCTACAATGAGAGGTCCCTGAACAGAATCAGAATTCCAACCAGGGCCAGGGAGCCCCATCCCCTCAGGCACAAGGGCAGGCACACCTGGGCTGCCAGCTGTCCCAGCTCATGGGGTCAGCACTGGGGGAGAGGTGTGCAGTAAGAGCACAGCTTCCTGGAACCCTTTAGCACAAGGTAAATTGTTGCCTCTGATTTCATTTCTCCCTCCCTCGCCCCCGCCCTATGGGGCTTCCTAAAACAATAAGAAAACACATTTCTCATCACTGCATTTAATCCTTCAGGCAGGGAACGGGAACTGCGCATCCAGTTCCAGGCTTGAAATGAAGAGGGGTGGAGAAGCCCAGGGCCAGTGGAGTCCAGGAAGAGACTCAGAGGGGGAGATGGCTGGAAACGAAATTCTTGGGGAGACAGGGCATTGCTTCTCTACTATGTACTTAGCGCATGAATCATGCTTTCACTCAACTAGTATCCATTGAGGTAGGCCCCGTTTTTCTGTCTGCTGGACAGACAGAAAAGAGAAAGACACAGTTCAGGATTCACAGTGTAATGGGGGACACTAACCTATAAGCCACTAGCTATACAGATTATAGCATTCCACAAACTCGAATAGGGGAAAGTCTGGGCTTTCAGGGAGCAAGGACCAGGGAAGGCTACACTCTGGCTATGGAAGACTTTGCAGTGGACAAGGCATTTGTGCTGCTCTTCAGAAAGGCAAGTGACGTGGGGAGGATAAAATGTCCATTTCATAATGGCATTCTAATACTGCACAGTAAATGTGTACAGGGCTTTACAGTTTGCAAAGGTACGATCATCTTAGTTCATCTCGTGCCATCCCTGTGAAGCAGGGCTTATTCTATAACCTTCCCTGTGGATGAGGAAACAGAGGCCCGGGTGGGTGAAGTGACTCGAGCCAATCAATGGCAGAAATGGAATTTAAGCTCAGGTTTGTCCGACTCCATGAACCTGTGCTCTTTTTCAAGGAAGACAATTTATCCCCAGGAGGAGGATGCTGCAGGGGAGGCAGTGGGATTGGAGTGGGCCCAAGGCAGGGTTAGGGAGGGCTGTGAAGAAATGCCCATGGCTCCCCAAAACAGGTCAGCTGCCACCCCCAGACCCAGGCCAATCCACCCACATTGCAAGGTCTGAGCTGAGCGATACCCTGCCCTTGGGGTGACATTCTCAGTCAGCCAGACAGCTGTAGTGGACAGTGGCCATGGTTAGACGATGCCGTTTAAAGACAATGCTGTCTGGTGTGTCAGCTTAGATTTCTCTTGCCTGTAATTATGGAGATACACGGAATGAGCTGCCATTTTGAAAATGGACTGAAGGAAATGGAACAAGGACTTAAAATGTACCAGGTACTACACTGTATTATTCATTCTCACTGGCTTCTCCTGATTACCCTACCAAGGGAAATACCACAATCCCCATCTCACATAAGAGGAAACTGAGGCTCAGAGAGGTGACCACCCAGAACCTGAGTTCATGATCCTTCCCTTGCACTGTAAGCATCCAGAAAAGGAGCAACCACAAGTGCTCAGGACATGAGGAGCTAGGGACCATCATCTGGCATTCTCCTGGATATCCTAGGGATCTGCACAGAGACCACGTCACCTTCCTTTTAAGACGATAATCTTAAGGGCACCTGGGTGCCTCAGTGGGTTAAAGCCTCTGCCTTCAGCTCAGGTCATATTCCCAGGGTCCTGGGATCGAGCCCTGCATCAGGCTCTCTGCTCAGTGGGGAGCCTGCTTCCCTTCCTCTCTCTCTGCCTGCCTCTCTGCCTACTTGTGATCTCTGTCTGTCAAATAAATAAATAAATAATCTTAAAAAAAATGATAATCTTAATTTAGTGCTAACATTGATTTATCAGAGCATGACCCTGGGAGTGGCAGCCACAAAGTTAAACCAAATCACAAGAGAGAACCAAAATTCCCAAATGATACCATTTTCTTATCTAAGGAAGTGTGAACCCAAGAAATAAAAAGAATATAAACAGAACAGCATCTCCTCAAGGTCGAAGGTTATTGAAGCCTGGGGACAAGAGGATAGTTCAGTATCTCAAGAGGCCAACAGATGCAAAGACTGACCATATGTCGTGGTAGCTTAGGGGGGGCCTCACACTTCCGTAGTGAACTGAAGAACTGCATAATGAAGGCCCCAATCCTGGGGGGCAGACTGCGTACCCACCTCCTTTACTTACGGAGTCCCTGACAAAGCATTTCAGTATGGAGCTGAGCGGGTTCCATCAAGGCCACTGATAAGGATCCAGCCAGCATCGTGGCAGATAACTGACTGTTATACAACCTCAACTGTTTGAGAAGGTGACCCCCAAAACCACTTAGGAAGGTATAATTATCTCCTTACTGGGTAAAAATCTTCCATCCTCAAATATAGAAATGTTTAGAAGTATCCTCAAGGATAGAAATTCAAACCCACGGGATAAATATTTTTAGATGTTAAAGGGTCCGTGCATATTGGCACCTTAAGTACTTGTAGTGTTTTGAGAATCTGGCCTATTTGAATAGCAAGTTGGCCTTTAGTTCCAATCTAAAATGTAATTTAATAATTGAGTTAGATTTGTGATTTTAAGGTGAAAAAATCATCTTAAAATTCATATGTGTTAAGTGTTAAAACACTTAAGATAACTTAAGATTCCCTTGCATTTACAAGAATTACTTAATTACTTGGGAAGTTTTGTCGGTTAGGTAGTAAATTGTAGTACTTAAAAATAAAATGAAAAATATTAAATTTATCAAATGATATTTTAAGTATTTGAGGATGTTTGGCTAACTTTGTAAGTGAAACAAATATCATCCAAAGGCCCCTTGAAATGTCTGTTAAAATTTTGGTAGACATAAAAAGAAAAAGAAAAATCTTTTTAAGCTAAATCTTAAAATTCAGATTTTTATAAAACTTATAACTTTAATGAATTAGATCTTGCTTCCAAAAACGTAAGAATCCTCTTAACATCCTTTCTGTGCAAACTGTCTTCAGGCTCGAAAGAAATCTCAGTGACACAGAGGACTTCCTACATGCACAGAACTAATACTTTAAATGAATGATCTCATTCAGCAACTCTATAAAGTAATTACAATTACTATCTTCATCTTCTGGGCACTGAACGCTGGAGCCAAGACTCTGAACTGGGGCAGCTGGGGTTTCAGAACTATGTCTTAAGCCCTGTGCCATGGTTCCCACATAGGAAAGAACCCCCTTTCAGGGCTGGCTTGGAAACACCAGTGAAACAACCTTGTGATCATGAGTGTTAGAGCTATAGCTCCTGTCCTCATGCCGGATTTTGACTCTATAGCACTGCTATTCACTATATGTTCCAAGAATCAGCAGCACAAGCATCACCCGGAAGCTTGTTGGAAATGCAGAATCTTGGGCCCCGCCCCAACCCTCACAGATGAGAACCGCATTCACAGGATGCCCAGGTGGTGTGGCTCCCCACCAGAGTCTGAGAAGCTCTGCTCTACAGTATTTCTTTGGATCAACCTCACTCTACCTGACCAAACAAGTTGCTGCTCCCTATCCCTGTCCCCAGAAGATGCCAGCCTCTTGGGGATATGCGCAGTGTTGGTAAGAGAGGGGCAAAGCCACCTGGCCCAGGCCTTGGTGAGTGTGGGGCTCTCCCACCACTCCAAATTCTACCAGCAGTTGCTGAGAAAGGTAAAGTTTATTGAACTGCCCAAGGCCACGCTAATCTTTAATTATGCCATTAATGTTGGTCTCCCCCCAGGTAGCTGTTATGCCGGCTGTTACGGTGCTGCCCTGGCTTTAAACAGCTTGCAGATTTCCTGTCAGCATTAATGGAAGTTCTGCAAATTGATTTGGGGAGATTAGATGGAGAGAGGCTGGTGTGACTTGATGTGAAGCCCATTCTAAGCAGCTCAGCTACTCCCACCCTTGATTCCCACCCAGGGCAAGAGGAGAAAGAAAAAAACGTCAGGAGATGTGGGTTCCGGGCCTGGCCCTCCAAAAGTGGGCTTGTGACCCAGGCCTGTCATTTCCTGCCTGGGCCTCTCCTTTAAAATGAGAAGGTTGGGCTAATCCAGATTTACCAGTGATTTCTCCTGGCTTGCATGACTCCAGTGTCTAAGTCTCAGAGGATGCCAGAATGGCTTGCCTTCAAGGAAACGAGCTTCCTTCCTTCCTGCTTTCCCTCATCCATCCATTCACTCACCTCTGCACTCAGTCCACATGACTGAGGACCTGTAGGAGGCTCTGCAGTGGGCCCTGAGGACACAGGTGTCAATCAGCTGCTTCTGGCTGGCATAGTCACCCTCACCATGGACTGAGCTCTGCACCAGGTTCAGAGTACACTGCCTGCCTCCGTCATTCCCTCTGCTCCAAGACTCACAATGGAAGGACCAGAAGAGACTGTGAGATGGGGCAGAAAGAGAACTGGTCTTGTGCCAGGCCTGGGTTCTGGAGCCAGCTCTGGATCTAAGTCTGTGTTAGTGACTTGGGCAAGTCACTTTCTATGCCTACCCACCAGTCTCCTTTTCTGGAAAATGAGGAAACAGGGATGATGACTCCTGTTCTATCTTGCCGGGGGGATGGGTGGAGGGGGAAGAGCAGGGAGGGCTACTATTGAAAAGAATGTCATTAGTGAACCCAAGGGCCTTTTGTACGTGATGGGGGAGAAGGACTGCCATCTGTTCAACTACCAGGGAGCTGCCCCCCCCATCTCCAAGAAACCTAGCCATGGGGCAGAGTATCCAGGCGATCAAGACTTGGATAACATCTCCATCGCCCCTGCCATAAGCGTCATAAATGACTGTGACCTCAAAGCCTTTAAATTGTTCCCAGGGAAACAGGGAGGGCAGGGGCAACAGGAAAAGAGACTGAGGGTGGAAGGAAGCAGTCAGAGGCAGGATAAAACCAGGGTCTGCCCCCACTCCCTGAGAAGGCCCTCATTCCTAAACCAACCCATTGCACAAAGCCAAGGACCCATCCTGACTCCAGTATCCCAGGAAGGGGAAGAAACTGACTTGGGGAAGTGGCCTGGCCAGACACAGGGCAGTTAGGAGATACTTTGGGGTTCCTGGTTCCCCTCATGTTCGAGGTGCCTTCCTCTAAGCTGGGCCACCCCTGCATCTCTGGCCTTGTTCCTCTAGCCACCAGCTTCTGGCTTTTAGCTCCTTTCTCCACCCTTTCTGATAAGCTGGCTAACACGAGCTCCTAAATTTTGCCCAGCACCACCAGGACCCCAGGACCCCAAAGCTTCTGTAACCTAGGGACTCACCTGGCCCACCCCCCTCCATCATCCCTGCCACTGGCAGCAAGAAGGGTTTATGGGCCTGGGTTGTATTCTAAAATTACGTTTTCAGTTAAAGTCGAGAGGTATGAGAAAAAGCAGTCTCGGGCAGGCAGCCCCTCTCTGAGGCTTCCTCTCAAAACAGATGGTTGTAGCATTCTTAATTAATGAGAGATGTGCAGATGGGGACCCTTAAAAGCCTGCAGCAAAATACCGAGGCTGGGGGTGGTGGTGGAGCAGGCTGGCCCTGAGCAGCCCTCGGTCAGGGGGTGATGCCCAAGTGGGAGAAGGAGCCCTGCCCTTCAGCCCTGTCGCTCTGTGGCCAGCCCAGTCTGCACCCCTGGGCCTGCCCTGAGGATGAGAAAGTCCTGCACCCTGGATTTGCTGTGTTGTAGCAGCATGCAGTAAAGGAGGGTGGGAGGGCAAGCGGCTCACACAGCGACCAGTTGTACCTGAGGTCAATTGTTTGATCCTTGTGGATATTAAAACGGAGACAATGTATATGAATTTACTTTGTAAGCTAATTGTAAGTAACTTTAATTACAGGAACAGAGGGCCGCCTGGGTGGCTCATTTGGTCAAATAACTGACTCCTGATTTCGGCTCAGATCATGATCTTAGGGTCATGAGATCGAGCCCACATCACAGGCTGAGCACGGAGCCTACTTAAGATTCTTTCCCTCTGCCCCTCCCCTGCTTGATCTCACTCACGCTCTCTCGCTCTCTCTAAAAACAAATAAACAATTACAGGAGCAGAAGATCTGGAGCCAGGAGAGAAAAGAGGGGTCCCAGAACAGCACCTCAAGCCTTGATGTTGAAGCCCACCAGGTGACAATCAGCCTCCCCCGCCCAATCTCAACCCAGAGTTCAACCCCAACCTTAGGCTTAAAAAGGAAAAAATGGTCAGAGAAAGGTCAGCGTTAACCAGCATCCCACTCCATCAACAAAAGCTGCTGGAGCTCCTACTATGTGCCAGGGACTGTTCTAGGCACTGAGCACTCAGATGGAAATAGAAAGCACTTTCCATTCCAGTGCAGGGGAGACAAACAATTAACAATTAGCATTTTTATTGAAATCCCAGGCAGTGATGCCTGGTCTGAGGAAAAATAAAGCAGACAATACAGAACATGGCAGGAGGAAGGGTAATTTAAAAAAAAAAAAAAAAGTGTGACTAAATTAAGTGAGGGAGTAAGGCATGCAGGGACCTGGGGGAAGAATGTTCTAGGCTGAGAGAAAAGCCAAGTTCCCAGACAGAAACAAGCGTGGGGGGAGGAACAACAGGGAGACCAGTGTGGCTAAAGAGAAGTGAATGCGGGGGGTGGGGGGGCAAGAGCTGAGGCTGCAGAGGTGGGTGGGGTGGTACAAGATAAGGCCTGTTAGGCGACAGTCATGGGTGGAGGCTGAAGATAAAGGAGAGCCCTCCTGACAGGAACCCTCCTCCCATTCCCACCGCGACAACCCCCACTCTCTGTGCACGCTCTGCTGCTGCTTAAGGTTCTAGGAGGAGGAAGAGGAGGTGGCAAACTCTTTTGTCACCCACCGAGGCATCGCCAAAGAGAAGCGGGGTGATGAGGGAGGGCTGCCCAGGTGGCCACAAGCACCGGAGAAGAGGTGCTTCATTATTAATGAGAGACAAGAGGATGTGAATCGCCGTGGAGAATAGAAAAGAGCATTGGTGGAGACAAGGTGCCAGGCAGAGGAAGGAGAATGGCAAATGAAGGTAGCAGCTAATGCTATGCGCAGGGAACTGTTCTTAAAGCTCTGTATCAAGTCTCCTCATCTTCCTAACAAGCCTGTGAGTTCTGTGTATTTTATAGATGAGGAAACTGAGGCACAGAGCAGTTAAGTCCCAGCCAGTTAAGAGACAGAGCAGAGAGCCAAGCCGCGCTGGCTGGAGCCAGGAGAGAAAACAGGGCTCCCAGAACAGCAGCCCAAGTGCTGGAGAGGCAAAGATAAGATTCCAGTTCGAGGTTTGCCTGACTCCAGATCCCTTGCTCTTCCATTCATCCAAAAGCACTGATGGGCATCTACGAAGTGGCACTGAACCAAGTATTCAAACGTGGGGAAAGGCACAGCCCTTAGAAGGAGCCCTTGGTTAGTGCCCTTGTCACCGACATCCTCTACTCAGGCCCCTAAGGAACATTCATCTTATTCCCGGCCACAGCTAGCGAGAGCCAGGGGGTGGGGAAGAATACCCTGAGCTCCTGCTCTGAGCTTGGTTTTTTTGTGCATGACTTCCCGAAACCCTCCCGTCAGCTAGCTCAGCAAGGCAGATGTGGCTGGGACTGCTCTGCCTATCCCATGCCACGCTTCCCTACTTCTATAGCGTGAGAACTCTGGTCTTAATGAGAGTGTCAATGAGCCTAACTAAAGACCACATTTTAAAGTCTCTATTGCAATTAGGTATAGCCATAAGACTTAATTGTAGCCAAGGAAATGTCAAAGTCATTGTGTGGGACTTCTGGAAAAGATCTTTAAATTGAAGAGACTCCTGAGGTGGGCCCTTTCTCCTACTTCCTGCCTGGAACTCAGCTATGATGGCTGAAGTTCCAGAAGACATCATGGATCATAGAGGCAACCCTGAGGATGGAAATCTTAAGTTTGGAATTGTGCAATTAAAAAATTAGGGTCCTGGGTCCCTGATGCTACTGAGGATGCTACTTCCAGCTTACCCACATGTATGTGTAAGGTCAAGCCTGCATCTCTAGAAAGTTTAATTTGGAGTGACAGAAAAGAACTCTCAGCTAATGTTACACATTGCCTAGGCAGAAATATTTTCCCTACAGTGTAGGGAAAATGGCTTTATAGGCCTTATGGTCTTTCAGGAACATTACCTAACCCTCCCCACACACACAGAAAAAAAACCTACACAAGTTTCATCAGTCATAGTCTGCGGTAGAGACTAACCGTGCGTCCAACGGGGAAACAGGAAAGAAAACACTCATCTGACACACCCCTCTGGCATAGTCTCGAGCATCCAACCTGCCTCCAAGCAGCAGGATCGTGGTCCTACCGCTGAAGCAGTGTTGACACTTCTTGAACTCTAGCAGCTAAAGCCAGAAGCTTGCAGAGTTATTGTCACTAGTTGATGTTACTCTATTTAGGTCACCAACTACCCTTCTCTTATGGATACCATCGATGGTAATAAAAATAATAGCTAAACAGCTGTTAAGTATAAAACATGGACCAAGCACTGAGTAAAGCAATTTATATACACTAACTTATCCCCACAAGAATCCTCTAAGATAGGTACAATATTATCCCTCTTTAACAGATGAGAAAACGTTGGTTAATTAACTGGCCCCAGGTCCCACAGCTAAAAGATGATCAAGACAGAATATGATCCCATGCACTTTGGTTCCAGGGTGAGCATTCTTAACTGCCAGCACAACCCTGTTCCACAAAGACAACTGCGTGACAAAGGGAGTCTCCAGCACTATCTTCTGCAGAGGACAGCCCATCACATTCTCTGACCCAGATTGGGGGTGAAGAAGAGTACTTGTTGAGGCTGAAGTTTAGTGAAGACAAAGAGCCAGGTAATAAAACAAAATACAAATGGGTCGATTCCTGAACGGCTGGAGTTTTCTCCAGTGGTACCATCTTTCAGAGGACATCTGGAAATGCAAGGGCATTCTTGGCTGTCATAAGAAATTGGGGTATACTGCCTGAACGCCAGGGACGTGGAACATCCAACAATGGATAGAACAGTCAAGCACAATGAATAGTGCCTCCCATACATCAATAGCGCCTCCACCAACAAATGGCATACAGCACAGGGGCCTTGCATATAACTCAAGGGCTACAGGAGAAAGAGGCAATAGGAAAGATCCTTTTAAGCTCACTGCTTCTGCAGCTTTACCCTATGCATCTTGAGCTTTTTGTGAAGCACCTGCCAGGCAAGCATATGGCCCAAACCTGTTCTGTAACCTCTGCATCTACATTTATCTCCAAGGCATGGGCAGGAGCCAGATTTAGGCCCACAGGCTGTTTGTCCAACAAGACACTTGGCTCCATCCTGGCCTAGGCAATGAGCAGACACAGGGCTATGCCAGCTGATTCTGGGACCAAGTAACTGAGGAATGCTGAGAAAATCTCAGAAGAAAGGAAACTGCAGTCATTGCTCACTGTGACTATCATCAGCTCGGTTCTATACCATCAAGAACTCTACTGAGCATGGAGAAGATGGCAAATCTGGTCATGGGTAAACCATTCTTACCATCTGTAGGCTCTGGGGAAATATCAGCACTCTGGTACTTCTCTCTCTCTCCTCAAATAAATACCCCCCTCAGTAAAGGCTCCAATTTAGATGCTCAAGTCTCCTTTTTAAAGAAAGGCTAACATTAGGGCTCCCGGGTGTCTCAGTTAAGCATCTGACTCTTGGTCCAGCTCAGGTCATGACCTCAGGGTCATAAGATTGAGCCCTGCACTGGGCTTCACACTCAGCACAGAGTCTGCTTGGGCCTCTCTCGCTAAAATAAATATATCTTTTTAAAAACCCTTAAGGGCTAATATTTATGAAATAACTAAACAGCAATGTAGTCATGAATCCATAATAAAGGGGTGCTTGTGTAGCTCAGTCAGTTAAGCATCTGCCTTTGGCTCAGGTCATGATCCCAGGGTCCTGGGATCAAGCCCCACATCAGGCTCCCTGCTCAGCGGGAATCCTGCTTCTCCTTCTCCTGCTCCCCCTGCTCTCACTCTCTCTGTCAAATAAATAAATAAAATCTTTAAAGAATCCATAATCAAGTCTACAGTGCAAGGCAATCTTTAAGAATAGCTTAGCCACATGTTTGTTTTTCACTAAAGCACTGAATCACTGATCTTCTAAACTCTAAAACACTGATCTTCCAGTTTTCCATTTCTGTCCCTTTCCTTTATAGCCTAAAGATCTGTCCAGGAAAAGTATGGCTGAAGATTAATTCATGAGGCCCTTGATTTCCTTGTTGATAAGCTTAAAGACCTCAATCTAGAATAGGATAAGGAAAGCAAGTCTATTTATAGAGTCACTAGGGATGTCCTTAATGATTGTATTCCTGTTCCCCTAGATCTCTTTGACAATTATATAGGCAGCTATAAAAGAAGAGTGAATGGATTGTTACAAGACCCTAATACTTAGAGATAGTAAACTGAATTATGTTCAAGAGCCAAAACTCTGGGATAGCAGTGGTATTGTGGGAGGCTGGGAGGAGAGCAATGTATGACTATCAGATAGGATCAAAACATAAAACAATAGCGATGGCACCAATAAAGTGATCTCAAAGAGAGAGTTATTGTTATGGAAAAGACTGTTTAAAAAAAAAGGTAAGAAACAAACTGTTAGGAGAATGGCAGACGGCGGATAACAATTCTTAGCTCATGAAACTTTAACTGAAACTGAGAGGTTTATGAAACAAACTTGGGACAAAGTCTTTTTTTTATTTTTTATTTTTAAGGGAACTGTCATGAATTTTTTACATACTAAAAGTTGACTACTCTACAGAGGCACCTGGGTGGCTCAGTCCATTAAGCGTCTGCCTTTGCCTCAGGTCTTGATCCCAGGGTCCTGGGATTGAGCCCCATGTCGAGCACAGAGCCAGCTTCTCCCAGTCCCTCTGCCATTCCCCTAGCTTGTGCTCTCTGGCTCTATCTCCCTGTCAAATAAATAAATACATATTACTTAATTATTTAACTATTTTTTAAAACTATACTGAACTCAAAAGGGAGGGAGGTTTTCCTCATGAAGAAACCCAAACAGAGTGATAAACTCTAAAGGTGAATAGCAGAAGCCCAGGAAAAGCCCAGATGTAAGATCTAGTTCAGGTGTCAAGTTTTTGATGCTCACACAGAAGGAAGGCCACCATTGAAGAAAGGAGTTGATACTAGGCCCCAAGGGAAAGAAGAGCCTTTGAAAGCCACCTCTTCATGATACTAGGCAAACCCTACCCACTTACCGAGTAAACAGTAAGGAAACTTGCTTTGCTCAGGGCTCCTACAAGAAACAGAAGCCCAAAGTCTGCACCATGCTCATGCACAGATGAAGAATTTATGCTATCTGATGGGACACCTCACCTGGGTGTCTCAGTCAGTTAAGTTGCCAACTCTTGATTTTGGCTCAGGTCATGATCTCAGGATCCTGGGATTGAGCCCCACATCAGGCTCCCCAGTCAGCAAGGAGTCTGCTTGAGGATTCTCTCTCTCCCTCTCCCGAGGCCCCTCTCCCCACTCATGCACTCCCTTTCTCTCAAAAAAAAAAAAAAAAAAAAAAAAAAAAAAACTACTGCACTAATAAGAGAGTTTGGCAAGGTTGTGGAATACAAACCCAATATGAAGACTACACAAAGGGCCTACAATACAGTGATGAACAATTAAAAAGTACAATTTTTATAAAATAACCAATTCATAATAGCTTCCAAAATGAGACTAATAGGAATAAATCTAGCCAAAGATCCAATGCATTTTTATAGGACACATCTAAAGCTTTATTGTAAACAAAACATTTACTAATATAAAATAACTGAAGCACTGGGGTGGGTGGGTGACTCAGTCAGTTAAGCATCCAACTGTTGATTTTGGCTCAGGTCATGATCCTCATGATTGTGGAATCAAGCCCCATCGGGCTCTATGCTCAGCATGGAGTCTGCTTGAGATTCTCTTTCTTCCTCTCCCCCTGCCACTCACCCTGCTCACTCTCTCAAAATAAATACATAAAATCTTTTTTAAAAATTAAAAAAAAAAAACTGAAGCACTTAGTAAGACAGAAATGAAGGGATATTAAACATTTATGAGTAAGAGGTGTGTATATACACCTATATATTCATTTCAACTTGAAATCACCTATAAAATTATTGCAATTCTAATCAAAACACTAACTCAACAAGCTGATCCTAAAATTCATATGGAAGAAGGGAAAGATGAGATTCAGGAATAGCCAAAATAATTTTGAAGAAAATGAAGAAGGGGTTGGGGGCCACCCTACCACATATCAAAACTTTTTTATAAAGTTTTTTAATTTTAAGAATTAAAGCAATATTGTTATAATAACAACCTACCCAGACCAAGGGAACAAAATATATAAATCAGAAACAAATGCAAGTTTTAAAATTTTTTCAATCCAAGAGAATACAATATATGATAGAGGTGATAACATAAATCAGTCTGAGAACACTTGGTTGGCAATGTAGGGGGACAAAAACTAGATCCACAACACACACTATACACAAAAATAAATTCCAGATGAATTAAAGGCCTAAATGTGATAAAATTTGAAAACTCATAAACTATTTTAAAGATCTTTATTATTGAAGTAGAGAATTTCTTGTAGAGACACAAAAAAACTGAAAAGAAAAATATGACAAATTTCAGTCTATGAAAATAAAAATGTGTATCAAATTCTTCTGTGTATTTTGCAAAGGTGAGAAGGCTTCAGGCTGGAAGGAAATATTGTAAAATACAGATAGATAGATAAGTATAGACAGAACCCCACATATGCCAACCTGAAAGACAAATCCAATGAAAAAAATGGTCAACAGTATGAATAGGCAATTCTGTAGAACTGAAAATGGCCAATAGAAAATATGTTCAATTACACTAGTAATCAAGGCATCTGTGTAAGATAAGCTATAATTTAAATACCTCAGATGGGCAAAAATTCAAACTTTAAAAATATTAAGACTTAGCAAGGTTGTAAGGGCATGGAACAACCGTTTTATACATTGCAAGGGAGAATGTGAACTGGTATAATCACTTTAAAAATATAAAGATGAGGAATGCTAAACCCAAGCCATTCCATTTGTAGGTATAATCTCTAGAAACACTCTCACAAATGTGCCCAAAGAGACATGTACATAGAAATTCAATGCTGTGGTGTTTAAAGTGATGTAAAATTAGAAATAACCAAAAGGCCCACTGATGGATCAATACACTATAGTATAGAAATACAGTGGAATACTCAAAAACAGCTAAAGTGAACGAATACATAAATCTCAAAACCATATGTCAAGCAGGAAATAAAAGCAGCAAAAGTATATACTTTCTCCACATTTTAAAAACCCAAAAAGAATAATTTTACATTGCTATGGGCATATGCATACATATAAAAAGGGTGGGGTTTTTTTTAAGTGCATGGGGATGATATATATCAAAGATCAAAGACTACCTCTAGGCAGTCTTTTTCTAGGGAGGAATGGTGGGAAAAGCATGCGATGGGATGTGGGTGGGGAAGGGTGGCAATTTAACAACAAAGAAAATCTGAAGCAAACATGACAAAATGTTACTATTTGTTAAAGCTAGGTGGAGGATACAAAGGAGTTTATATTTTTTCTGTCCTTCTGGTATATCTAAAATATTTCGTAATTTAAACATTTTATGTAGAACAAAGTCTGGCAGTATGCATGGTGTGCATGTCTTAAAAGGCCTATCCTATAAAACAAGGATAGAAGCTAAAAAAGGAGATTTTTTTTTTTTAAGATTTTATTTATTTACTTGACAGAGAGAGAGAGATCACAAGTAGGCAGAGAGGCAGGCAGAGAAAGAGGGGGAAGGAGGTTCCCCGCGGAGGAGGGAGCCTGATGCGGGGCTCAATCCCAGGACCCTGAGATCATAACCTGAGCCAAAGGCAGAGGTTTAACCCACTGAGCCACCCAGGCACCCCAAGATGTTTGTTTTTAATGGGAAAAAAAATTCAAAAACAGAATTAAATAAATCGCAGAATAGCCATACAATCAAATGTCATGTAACCACAAAGAAATTACAGCTCAGAAGGATAGTTATTAACTTGGAAAGATGTTGACAACGTATCAAGTCAGGGGAAATGGAGTATCAAAGTACAGGTTTTCAACTCAGGCAGGAAACGGTTAAACAAACCTCTTTTATGCACTAACGGGTCAAAGCTCCTTTAAATGCACTTGGCTTTTAATCTCTTATGAACATGCATCCATGGAAAGAAATTAACTACAAGCAGTCTAATGATAATAAAGAATACAACAGATTAATTCTATCTAGTGTATCAAACAAGAAAGCTATTGCTATAATACTGATACAGAAAGCTCCATTCAAAGCCAAAAACAATTATTTCCCAATGTTAGTGCCAACACTCCCCCCAGCTTTCCAGATTAGACCTGCTCCATTTAACCACCTGGTTAGAGAGCTAGCACAGAAGTGTAAGCAGCTGATCCTATATACCAAAGAGCCAGATAAAATATAATACATTATATGCAAAATAAAATGTCAGGTTTCAGTGAAATCCAAAGCTATCATCACAAACTGATGTCATACTTATAAGCAGAATCAGTGGCAGCAAGAAGTTCCTGAAGGAATTTTGAGAGAGAATAAAATGTCCTGCTACATTTATACCCTCTGATAAACCGGAGATTGACTTGGGTACTCAAAAACCTGTGCTCTGTATTTTGTTCACTAAAAGTTGCCCAACAGTCTAAGAATCCCAATAGATTGAATTTTATGAAAAGTGCAGTAGCCTACTAAGGCAACACTGCTTCCCCTACTCACAACACTTCTGACACCAAATATGTGTGGGGGTTCCGTACGCCAACCAATCCTCCAACTGTCCAGACACCCAGTGGGTGTTCTACAATTAGTTCTGATACTACGTACCTGCAGGAAGGGCAGACCGCACAGATCAAGGGCTGAGTCCCACAAGACAGATTCCCACTTCAGACACCAATTGCAAGCTGTGGGTACCCATTTTACTCACACTTCTGTCCAACTGAGCTACAAATCAGGGGTTCCCCATCACCACCTCCTCATGTTCAATCATTTGCTATAGAAGCTCACAGAACTCATGGGAACACGTTTAGCAGATTATAAAGGACATTATAAAGGATATAAATGAACAACCTAAGGAAGACGTACATAGCGCGAGTCCAGAGGATTCCTAGGCACAGGAGCTTCTGTCCCGAAGAGAGCTGGACTGGGCCAACTCTCCTCGCACATGGATGTGTTCACCAACCTGGATGGTCACTGAATCCCAGAGTTTAGAAATTGTTACAGAGGTTTCATCACATAGGCATGACTGGTTAGTAACTCAATTTCCAGCCCCTCTACCTACCCTAGAGGTTGAGGGGTGGAGTGGGACATGTGGGGAGAAGCTGAAAGTTCTAACCCTCTGACCACAAGGTTGGTTCCTCTGGCACCCAGTTGCCCTCCTAAGGGCCCATCAAGAGTCACTAATTAGCATACAAAAAGACACTCATTAGTTCCAGAAATTCCAACGGTCTTAGAAGCTCTAAGCTTCTTTTTTATTTTTTTTTTTAAAGATTTTTGCTTATTTATTTGACAGACAGAGATCACAAGTAGACAGAGAGGCAGGCGGGGGGGGGGGGGGGGGGGGGGGGGGGGGGGGCGCGGGGGGCGGGGGGGAGCAGGCTCCCCGCTGAGCAGAGAGTCTGATGCGAGGCTCAATCCCAGGACCCTGGGATCATGACAGGAGCTGAAGGCAGAGGCTTGGAGCCGCCCAGGCGCCCCTGAAGCTCTAAGCTTCTAAGCTCTGTTTTCTCTGGAAACAGAGACTAAGACCAAATATGATAACCTAAAAAATGCTCCTATCATACCTGTTACTCAGGAAATTACAAAAGTTTTAAAAGCACATGATTTCTTATTATTTCATATCAAATATAAAATAAAGGATAGGAAGTTAGAACTCTTTTTCTCTTACCATTTAAGTAATCTCTAACCCCAATGTGGGGCTCAAACTCATGACCCCAAGATCAAGAGTCACATGCTCTTCTAACTGAGCCAGACAGGAGCCCCAAAGTTAAAACTCTTAAGGAAAAATATTTTCATTATTATTCCTTTACTAGGAAAGTCCTTGTATTCTTTATACATTGATGAAGTATTATTGAGACTGCTAAGGCCAGCAAATATAAACTGCTTTTATTGTGCAAAAATTAAGAATGGCTCAGGTTATATAATGGTAGCTGATGTAAATGTACTAAATCTCAGCTTCTGGAAGAGTTGATTTTGAACTCAATCACCCTTTAAGAGAAGACATACCAGCTCGCATAATTTCATCAACCAGGAGAATGTTGGTGGCAATCACCGTGCTGAGGAAAAAGATAACAGGGTAAGTAAAGCCTACCAACCCGCTCTCATCTTCCCCCCCAGCAATCTTCAGCTACTAAAAGTACTTTGTTCTTTAATGTTTTGGTCTGAGAAATTACCAGACGAAGTTATTGTAAATACAAACATCACCCTTGTATTATAATTTCAGATCCTCAGCTGATAAAACAAAAGTTTGACTTTATGTACCAGCAAAACTGAGCTCACTTTTAGCACATCATTTGCTTTTCCCCCTGCTAGACGTGTAGTAAAATTTCAGTAAACTTCTTCTTTCCCTTCCCCCTCAAATAAACAGTAAGGGAAACATTTCTAAATCTGACACTGCTAGAATTAAAATGGACAAAGGACTGTAAAATGACAGAAGCTAGTGTTAGTAACTGGATACTACACCTTTTCATACACTTAACCATTTTTCACTATAGGGTGGCAAAAACAATAAACAAGTTTTAGTATATGTGCTGCTGAAACCAGCACAATAAACAAATTTTAAAGTTACTGATTATGTCTCTAAAAGTCTTTCTCTTTTTACTAATATGAATTTACCAAGAATGAAGAAGTTGTTTTTTCACACAGTAATTATCCCAAACTCCTGCATCTGCCGCTACCATGGGCTCACCTGCAAAGTAAAAACAAACTATTTTAACACTACAATCTTGATATATTCTGTTAATACTGGTTATATATTCTAACAGTGTTTAATATACCACCAGAACTACTAGTGTCCAGGTCACAATGACCTCCACGTTATCAAATCCAACCCAGTGGTCAGTTCTCAAGCCTTGTGGATCAGCAACACTTAACACAGCCTCCCGACTACTCTAGCTTCACTTGTCTTCCAGGACACCACACTCAGCCTGGTTTTTTCTTTTACATTAGTGACTCCTTTTCTGTTGACTTTCCTGGTTCTTCCTCATCTTCCCAGAGCTCTTAATTTTAGAGTAGCCAGTGACTTAGTCCTGGGTTCTTTTCTTCTCTCTCTATACTCACTCCCCAAGTATTCTCACCAAGTCTTCTGGATTTAAACCATATACACTCCAAAGACTCTCATTTTTATCTCCAACCCAGAGCTCTTTCTTGAGCTCCAGACTCATACTTCCAACTATTTCACTGGAAAGTCTAAGACACTTTGATTTTAACTTTGCCAAAACTCAGTGCTGGCCTCCTCCCCCAAAGCTGCTCTACCCACAGTTCTCCAATGTGGTTAATGGCCATTCCAACCTTCTAGTTGTTCAGCAGATTCCTCTCCACAGAATAACCAGAATAATCCTTTTAAATGTAATTAGGCCAGGGGCGCCTGGGTGGCTCAGTGGGTTAAAGCCTCTGCCTTCGGCTCAGGTCATGATCCCAGGTTCCTGGGATCGAGCCCCGCATCAGGGCTCGATCTGCCTGCCTCTCTGCCTACTTGTGATCTCTGTCCATCAAATAAATAAATAAAATCTTTTTAAAAATAAATAAATAAAAAATAAATGTAATTAGGCCACATCACAGCTCTGCCAAAAATTACTCCCTCTTCCACTGCAGTAAAAGTCAAAGTCCTTGGACTGGCCCCCACACCCTGCATGATCTCTCTGTTACTTCTCTAATCTCCTTCCTCCTCTTCAAAAACTTCAGACACTGGCCTTGCCATTGGCTGCTCCTTCTGCCCAGGATACTTTCTTCAGTTCCCAAACATGGCTACTTCCTTACTTCCTTTGATTATTTTCTACAGACATATTCTTAATGAGGTCTACCCTGCTCACCCTCTCTCTTTAAATTGTGACCTCCCCCTCATGCTAGCATTCATAGTCTTCCTTATAGGGTCCTTTTATTTTTTTCATTGTATTTATTACTCCTTAAATGCTCAGGGAACTTATTTATTAAGCTTATTATTTATTTTTTTAAGATTTTTATTTATTTATTTGACAGAGATCACAAGTAGACAGAGAGGCAGGCAGAGAGAGAGAGAGGAGGAAGCAGGCTCCCCGCTTGAGCAGAGAGCCCAATGCGGGGCTCGATCCCAGGACCCTGAGATCATGACCTGAGCCGAAGGCAGAGACTTTAACCCACTGAGCCACCCAGGCGCCCCTAAGCTATTTATTTAGTGCCTATCCTTCCCTGCTATAATATAAGCTTAGAAGGGCAGGGGGTTTTGTCTCTTTTGTTCTTGGTCAATCTCAAGAGTCAAATAACAAGCACTCAAAAACTTTTTCTTAAAAGAATGTTTTCTTTCAAGAAGTTCAAAAGTAAATTAAAGGCACCCAAATTTTAAATATTGAAGTCACCCGAATCTCCAATCCCTCACTATAAGTTCTAGGTCACTGTAGTATGACCTCTTTCTTTACTGAGCAGCTAATTTTTCTTCACTTTCTTACCTGTATCCAGATCTATACCAACAGGTTGTTTTGATTCAGAATGTTCAGCCTGAACTTTTACCAGTGTTTCCTGCAGGTCAAAACCAGAATTCTGAGCAAGAACCTTTAAGAATAAAAAAAATATATGTGTGTGAATTATCTTCACATATATATTTGAGTATCAAATATAAAAAGTGAGGTTCTGCCCTCTAATCTTGTGAAAACATATTCATAATACAGTAATCATTTCCTTTCAAAGAATTCCATTCTTAATCAAATTATTATTTCATGTATCTAGCAGTTTTTATATTTACATAAACATCTTCCCTATGTGTATTACACTAAATTCTGAGGACATTACAGCCCCTCATCCCCCACCCCATATTAATTTCCCTCCTTGCAAAGGATTTCTTAAAAAATGGATGGGGGGGTACCTGGGTGGCTCAGTAGGTTAAGCATCTGCCTTCGGCTCAGGTTATGATCTCAGGGTCTTGGGATCAAGCCTCTCCTCCCTGCTTATGCATTCACGCTTATGCACGCACGCTCTCTCTCTCTCTCTCTCTCTCTCGTGCTCTCTCAAATAAGTAAAATCTTTACAAAATAATAATAATAAATGGAAAATTAGTAGAATGGTATTATTTCTTCTTGTTCCTTGAGCCACACATTTTCTAGCTTTTCCTAGGCACCTGCTAAAGGAACCCTCCATATTTTCAGGATCTTTATGTCCTCATCAACATGAGGACAGTCATGACCTGTGGCAACAGGAATGGAGACAAAAGCACTCTAAACCTGGTTTATTTCCAAGTAGAACCAAACCACCACTATATACCAGGCTTACCGGTTTGTGCCAACTACTGGACCATCACTTACTGACTTTGCTGTTTTGGGCAAAGATAAAACAGATATCCAATTCTCAAAGATTCCACAAATTATGAATAATTTTAAAGCAATTAACAAAAAGATTTTGCTAGCACTGTTCTTAATCTTTTACTTCATGGTAATAACACCTTTGACATGGTATTCTCTGTTTCTAAGTGGTTCACAACCAGATTAAGGCAAAGGAAAAGGAATGGTAATTCTCTGTCCTTCTTTCAACACATGGAATATCTGGTTTCTCTCCTTTTCTAGGTATTAAAATGAAAATGACAAAAGCACGCTTATATTTGGCAGTGCTAAACAGCCTGAAGGTCTCGCTTCCCACAATTTAAAGTGATGCTAACACTTTGGATACCACCACCAAGATAAAATTCTACCCTAAAGTCTAGTTAAATTTTAAGTTCTAAACTTTCTCATTATGATTAATCATGAACCATTTTTGAAGGAAATTTCTGGACTTACTTCAAATTTCGCACTCAGAGATAGGCAAAGGGCAATTTAGTGATTTCATGAAACTTTGACAAGGATTCCAAGCTATTATCCAAGTTTCCCTGCTTAACTGTAACGTATCTTAAACAAAAGTGCCTGGGGAAATGCAAATAAAAACTGTCTCTCTTACTCTCACAAAACAAAGCGAGGTTTGCTGGCGGGGAGAGGGGTAGGAGAGGATGGTTGAGTTATGGCCACTGGGGAGGGTATGTGATATGGTGAGTGCTGTGAAGTGTGTGTGTAAGCCTGACGATGCACAGACCTGTACCCCTGGAGCAAATAATACATTATATGTAAATTTAAAAAACTGTCTTTCTACTCTGGTGTTAGATAATGTGGACAATTTACAATCCCACACCCTTATGTCTAACCACTTGTTCTTTGGCCATTAGGATAGTTGTACCTTAGGAATAATGAGCAAGGCATCAGCAAAAGCTTGGACCCCAAGACGAGCTCTTCCTTTTATACTGTGCTTGTAATTAACAAGGGCTTCCGCTATTGCCACTTCAACGGCACCTGCTCCTGGAACTACACAGCCTGTTGGAGGGAAAAGATTGGCAAGGCATGCTGGACAGAAACGCCAGAGAAAAAAGCACTTAGCTATTCCAGTGTGTTCAAATTATACCGCCGACACCTAAAATATACCTAAATACATACGGAAATAAAGTAAGTTGCATAGTTCAGTGGTTACTCAGCTGCCTTATGAAGCATCCTGAAGTTACACACCATTAAATAATTAGGCATATGGTACAGACAACTGGCTGCAAGCAGCTTACTTCATTCTCTGTTAAGAGTAGACATTTCTTCCATCTTCATCTTATTCTTTATGACTATATTTAAAAGGTAGTTATTTATAATTTGGGGGACAGGAAACTAATTGTAGTATCTGATTTGAAATAAAATTAAAAAAAAAAAAAAAACTTTAGGCCAAGATAATTTCGTCACCATTTTGGTATAGAAATCTTGAGACTTATGATAGTATTTGTTTTCTATACTGAAGCAAAACCCAAACAGCTACCTGAGGGAAAAATACAGGTGTTCTTATTACTCTAAGGTAAAAGCTCTGGTTAAAAACATCAATTTTCACAACAGGACATGACTTTTATACCTGCTGATATGGTTTTCATAAAGTTTATGACTCTCCTTGAATCAACAAATTTGCCTTAGAATCACCCATCTTTAAAACAGAACAACACAAAAAGAATCTCTCCTTTATCCCACATTATTTTTTAATTACTTGCCCCCTCCTCTGCTTCCCTGTACAACATAACTGCTCAAAAGAGTCATCTATCGGGGCGCCTGGGTGGCTCAGTGGGTTAAGCCACTGCCTTCGGCTCAGGTCATGATCTCAGGATCCTGGGATCGGGTCCCGCATCGGGCTCTCTGCTCGGCAGGGTGTCTGCTTCCCCCATCTCTCTGTCTGCCCCTCTGCCTACTTGTGGTCTCTGTCTGTCAAATAAATAAATAAAATCTTTAAAAAAAAAAAAAAAAGAGTCGTCTATCCACTTGGTGACCATATCCTTGCCACCCATTCACATTTTTAAAAAGTTCCTTGTGATATAACACTGTATGTTAATTATACCAGAATTAAAAAGTAATTTAAAAAAAATTTTCAAGTTCTTGTGAAATACTGAATATACACAGAAGGATATTTATATGTATAAGGTATAAAGAATAAATGTGGAAATAAATGTACTCATGTACCTCCCACCCACCTTAAGAAATAGAACATTAGAGAACATTACCAGTAGCTGTAAAAACTTCCCTGGTCCCATTCTGCGAAAACACATAAAATTTGTGGGATGTTACTAAAGCAACACCTAAAAAGAAACTTGTATCACTAAACACCTACATTAGAAAAGAAAAGTCTCAAACCAATGACTTCAGCCTCCCCGCCCCAAGAACTAGAAAAGAGCAAATGAAACTTAATGTAAACAGAAGAAAATAATAAAAATTGGAGCGGAAATCAATGAAATAAACATGAACAGTGTCAAAAACGGGAACAATGTCAGAAATGAAAAACGTAATTATAACTATAGGTTCCACAGACATTAAAAGTACAATAGTAAGGGAATATTATGAACAACTTATGCAAATCAATTTGAAAACTTAAATCAGGGATTAGCAAATTTTCTGCAAAACACCACATTTAAATGTTTTAGACTCTGTTGGCCATGCCATCACCTTTGTAACTATTCAACCCTGCCACTGTAGCACAAAAGAGGCACAGGTAATACCTGAATGAATGGGTATATCTGTATCCCCATAAACTTTATTTACCAAAAACAGGCAGCAAACAGGATCTAGCTCATGGGCAACAGTTTGATGATCTCAACAGACGAAACAGACAAATTTCTTGAATGACACAAACTCAAAAAAAAAAGTAAAAAGTATCTATTAAAAAGACTGATTATAGCTTAAATTTTTCTCATGAAAAAAACTGCAGGCCCAGATGGCTTTACTGGTAAACTCTACCAAACATTTAAGAAAGAAGTAATACAATTCTACACAAGAATTCAACACTTTCAGAAAATTAAAAAGGAAAGAATGTTTTCTAACTCATTCTTGAGGCCAGCATTATTCTAACAGCAAAAAAGATAAAGGCATTATAAGCAAAAATATATATATAAATACCCCTTATGAATATAAATATAAAAATTCTTTTAGTATTTTAGCAAATCAAGTCCAACAGTATATAGAAAGGACAATACACATATCAGCATTACTCACAACAGCCAAAAGGTGAAGTGATCTAAGTTTCCATCAATGGATAAATGGATAAGTAACGGGCTGTGTGTGTGTGTGTGTGTGTGTATACATGCCCCTCACAAGGAACTTTTTAAAAATGTGAATGGGTGGCAAAGATGCAGTCACCAAGTTGATAGATAGATAGATGCTAATATTCTGTCCTAATCTCAGATATATATGAATATATATATGTATATATATATTCATATATATATAAAGTGCAGTGTTATTCAGCCTTAAAAAGCAAGGACATTCTGACATATACCACAACACGGATGAACCCTGAAGACATTATGCTAAGTGAAATAAGCCAGTCACAAAAGGCCAAATACTGGATGATTCCACTCAAACAAGTTACATAGAATAGTCAATTTCACAGACACCGTAATTAGAAGAGTGGTTTCCAGGAGATGGGAGGAGAGGGGAATGGAGAATTATTGTTTAATGGCTATGGATTTTAGGTATTATAAGATGAAAAATGTTCTATTGATGGATGATGGTGATGGTTGCACAACAACATGAAAGAATGTAACTTATTGCCACTGAATTGTAACATTTAAAAATAATTAAAATAACAAATTATATACATATATATCCAAATTTTTAAAAAATAATTTAAAAACTGTAATCTACATTTAAAGAGGATAATATATCATAAGTAAGTAGGGTTTAACTCAAGAACGTAAGGTTGGTTGAATGTTTAAAAATTAATGTAATTTACCACATTAATAATCTAACAGAGAAGAAACATATAATCACCTCAATAGATCACCGGAAAAGCAACTGGCAAAATCGAACATCATTCGTGATAAAAACTCTCAGCAAGAGAACTTCCTCAATCTGACAGAGGACTTCTAGAAAAATCTACAGCTAAATATCATACATAATAGAGAAAGGCTAAATGTTTTCCCAGTATGATCAGGAGCAAGGAAAGGATGCCCACTCTCACCATTTCCATTCAACAATGTATTGAAGTTTCTAGCCCATGGAATAAAAGGAAAAAAGAAATAAAAGATATCCAGATTAGAAAGGAAGAAGTAAAATTGTCTTTATTAGCAGACAACATGATCATTTATACCACTTATATAGATAAGTCAGTGTAATCTCTAAGAAAGCTACAAGAATGAGTGAGTTTAACAAGGTTGCAGAATTTAAGATCAATATACAAAAATCAAATGTATTTCTATATCTTAAAATCAGAAATGGAAATTTTAAAAACATCATGTGCCAAAGGATCAAAATTCATGAACTACATAAATCTGAAAAAGATATGCCACTAAAAATTACAAAATATAGCTGAAATAAATATATATATATATATTGCTGAGATAGAGTCAAGAAGGCTCAAATAAATAAATATACCATGACTCAATATTAAGATACCAATTATTCCCAGAATGTTCTACAGATTCAATGAAATTCCAATCAAAATCTCAAGTCTTTTTGGTAGAAACTGACATGCTAATTCTAAAATTCATATGAAGATGCAAAAGATTTTAAATAACAAAAATAACTTGAAAAAGAACAAAATGGGAGGACTGACGCTGCTGATTTCAAGACTTATCATAAAGTTACAGTAAACAGGACAGTATATTAACACTGAGATAGACAAACAGATCAATGGAAGAGAATAAGAACACAGAAATAGAACCACACAAATACGGACAATTGATTTTCAATGAAAAGTTTCAAAGGCAACTCAACTCACTGGAAAAAGAAAAATCTTTTCAACAAATGCAGCCAGAACAACTTGATCAAAGAATATTAAGGTATACCATAGGTATATACCTAAAAGTTGATTTGTTGGGTCATCTAGTAACTGTGTTTAACTTTGTAAGGAACTCCCTACTATTTTCCAGCAGTTCCCACCAACAATGTTGAGGGCTCTAATTTCTCCATATCCTTGCCAACATTTACTGTTGTCCAGGTTTTTGATTTATAGCCATCATAACAGTTGTAAAACAGTATCTCTTCATGGTTTTGATTTTCATTTTCCTAACGATTAATTATGTTGAGCATCTTTTCATGTGCTTATTATTCTATTTTAAATGGAGTTAGTTTATAAAGTATCAGTAAATAATACATGCTAATATTCTTTCCTAATTTTTCTGAAAATTACACTGCACCTAAGGTAATGGAATGAGTTCTAAGCTGTAAAAGCCTTTTCATGATTTTAAAAATAAATTTCTTTTTTTTTTCTATTTTTTTAAGTAGGCTCCACACCCAGCATGGAACCCAACTTGGGCCTGAACTCATGACTCTGAGATTGAGACCTAAGTTGAGATCAAGACTCAGATGCCTAGCTGACTGAGCCACCCAGGCACCCCAGTGGTCTTAAAAATAAATTTCTAAAAATAAAAAAAATGTTACTACAGTATCAAATTAAGTGCTTTTTCACTTCATAAACAGAAGTTAATTAAAAGGGCAGCATAGGGGCGCCTGGGTGGCTCAGTGGGTTAAGCCGCTGCCTTCGGCTCAGGTCATGATCCCAGGTCCTGGGTTCAAGCCCCGCATCGGGCTTTCTGCTCAGCGGGGAGCCTGCTTCCTCCTCTCTCTCTGCCTGCCTCTCTGCCTACTTGTGATTTCTCTCGGACAAATAAATAAATAAAATCTTTAAAAAAAAAAAATAAAAAAAAAATAAAAGGGCAGCATACTAGGGCACCTGGGTGGCTCAGTCAGTTAAGCATCTGACTTCAACTGGGGCCACGATCTCAGGGTCCTGGGATCAAGCCCCAGGTTGGGCTCCCTGCTCAGCTGGGATTTGTCCTTCTCCTTCTCCCTCTGCCCCTCCCCCCAGTTGTGCTCATATACCCTCTCTCAAATAAAAAAAAAAAAGCACAGCATAGTTACTAAGAATATTCCAGGGGAAAAATCTTAGTAAAAAAAAAAATATAGTAATCATTCATATCTTTTAAAATACTATATATCATTATAGATGTATTACTACTTTAAAAATACATTAAGGTTCATATCCATCACGAAAAAGAGCCTACCATCTTCAATGGCATTTTTGATGGCACGAAGTCCATCCCTTATAGCGTCCTTGATTTGTGTCAGAGTATGCTTGTTCGGTCCTTTAACCAACAAGGTGACAGAACGAGGGTTAACACAGGCCTCAATAAAAGTGAACTTTTCTTCACCCTAGACGATAATCCAAGAAGATATAACTCTAATACTTAATGTTACTATGAAATGAAGACCCAGCTTATAATAATAGAACCCAATCTTCATGTGAATTTTTCTTATCAAACATAACTAAGTATGTGTTAAAAGCAGTTGTTATATTTGAACTCTCAACAAACATTTAGATAAATAAATTGTAAAATCTGTACTGTGGATTATTCAGACACGAAAAGGAAAAGCCTGAATTAAAAGACTTAGTATTTTTTTAAAAAGGGTGGGGCATCTGCCTTTGGCTCAGGTCATGATCTCAAGGTCCTGATATGGAGCCCCACATTGGGCTCTCTGCTCAGCGGGGAGCCTGCTTCCCCCTCTCCCTCTGCCTGCCACTACCCCTGCTTATGCCCTCTGTCAAATAAATAAACAAAATCTTAAAAAATAAAATAAAAAAGCAAAAGGTTTACTCTTCACTTTATAACCACTGTCATCAGAGATACTCACTAAAGCACACTCATGGACAAGACCAGCATGTCCCAAGCAATCTACAGTAAGGTCTTCAAGACAATTCACAGCCATTCCACCACAAGCAAGAGAGAGTCTGAAATGACATAAGGTACCATAGCTTTTGTTATGAAAGCACTAAAGACTTAACTTCTTAAAGATGAAAAGATATCTAACACAGAAGAGAGCATTGTCGCTGTGTTGTATTGTTTTTAAAATCTGAGTTGTTTAAGAAGGGGCACCTGTGTGGCTCAGTTAAGTGGCTGCCTTAGGCTCAGGTCATGATCCCAGGATCCTGGGATTGAGTCCCACATAAGGCTCCCTGCTCAGCAGGGAGTTTGCTTCTCCCTCTGCCCCTCCCTACTCCTCATAGTGTCTCTCTCTCTCTCTCAGATAAATAAATAAAATCTTCAAAAAAAAATCCTCAGTGCTCTGCCCATTCATCCTTTCAAAAAAAAATGTTTTAAGATAAAAACCTTCTTTGTACTTCAACAAAGTTCTGAGGTAGGTTAACAGTCTCGATTTTTTTTAACAGTCTTGATTTTTGACACTTCCATTATTTATTGAAATTAAAGACAGTATTTTGGAATCTGTATGCTATTTTGCTCACAATGTTTACATATAAACTAAAAGGAATACCATGGGATCATTTCAATTTTATCTGTTAAAAAATAGGATACATAGTAATCTGCAAGCTTACCTTTCCATATTTCTTCTTTTTGCTCTGCGAAGAGCTACTATGCCATGTTTTGCAAGAGCATCTAAGGAAAATGGATCAATTCCCTAAAACCAAATTAGCATAAAAGTTATAAGCACATCTTAAGCCAGTAGTTCTCAAATTTTCTGATCTTAGCACAGCTTCATGTTCTTAGAAATTATTAAGAACTCAAAAAGCTTTTATGTGAACTGTATTCTATAGTATTTGTCATACTATAAATTAAAATTGAGAAATGTTTAAAATATTAATCCATTCAAAATAATAAACAACCCATTTTATGTTAACATAAATAACATCTTCAAGTGAAAATTTACCATACTTTCCTAAACAAAAAAAAAATAAGGCTTAAAGTAATGGCACTGTTTCATTTTTGGTATCTTCTTAATGTCTGTCTTAATAGAAGACATCTAGATTCTCAGATCTGCTTCTGCATTCAATTTGGTGTGATATGTTGTTTGGGTTAAAGTATATTATGAAAACTTGGGACTCACACAAATATGTATGGGAAAATGGAGGAATATATTAATAGCCTTTCCAGATACATGTGGATATTCTTCTTTGATACTATATCAAAACTGAATAAATGACAGTTCCTTAAAGGTTAGTGTCAATGTGAAATATGGGACCTATCAATAATCTTTTCTATATTCTTTCATATTAAAATCTATTTGTCTATCTTACACTTTGAATGTATTATCTACCCAGGCATGTCTTTGTTAATCATACATTTTTTACTCATTTAGAAAAAAGTGGTTCACTATGTTAAGCAGAGCTTCCAAATATTGATACATTTCACAGGTATAGAATATCAAAAACATCACACTTGCTAATATCACCACTAATACTATCAGAAAAGTCCTTTAAGCACTGGAAAGCAGTCAAATTCACAGAGGCAGTTACAAGTTTTCCAAAATTTTAATTTTGACTTGAAAGCTCGAATTTATTTGGAACAAACACTGTCAGTTGTTTTCCTTGAAGTGACAGAACCACTTCTTCCTTTTTGAGAGAAGCCTGCCAAATACCTATGTCTAAATAACCACAGTTTTTCTGTCAGTTATTCTTTTTTTTTTTTTTTTAAAGTAATCTCCCTGCCCAAAATGGGGCTTGCACTCACAACCCCAAGATCAAGAGTTGCATGCTCTACTAACTGAGCCAGCCAGGCACCCCTGCCAGTTATTCTTTAAAGTAAAAATGGTGGGACGCCTGGGTGGCTCAGTTGGTTAAGCGGCTGCCTTTGGCTCAGGTCATGATCCCAGCGTCCTCGGATTGAGTCCCGCATCCGGTTCCTTGCTCGGCGGGGAGCCTGCTTCTCCCTCTGCCTCTGCCTGCCACTCTGTCTGCCTGTGCTTGTGCTCTCTCCCTCTCTTTCTCTGACATATAAATAAATAAAATCTTTAAAAAAAAAAAAAAAAAAGTAAAAATGGCATTCCATGAAAAAAGTGGATCAATTATACGTATATACATATGTATATATGTATAATTGTGCAATTATATAATTGCAACTCAATTATACAAGAACTCTCCCTCTAGACAACTATATTTTTTAAAAAATTTCTTTTGAGAGTGTGATCATGAGGGGGGCAGGGGGGCCATGGGGGCTGGGCAGAGGGAGAGGAAAGAGAAACTCCCAAGCAGACTCCATGCGCAACTCAGCGCAGAGCCTGACGCAGGGCTCGATCTCATAACCATGAGATCATGATCTGAGCTGAAACCAAGAGTGGGATGCTTAACAAACTAAGCCATCCAGACACCCTCACAACAACCATATTTTGATATTCAGATTTCACACTCTATCACATAGAATTATAAAAGGATGCATATTTAATCAAAATTTAATTAGTAAGTTTTACCATTTCAAGATATTCTCAAATGGGGGCGTGTGGGTGGCTCAGTCAGTTGGGCGTCCGATTCTTGATTCTGGCTCAGGTCATGATCTCATGGTCATGGGATTGAGCCCCATGTCAGGCTCCGCATTCAGTAGGGAGCCTTCTTGGGATTCTCCCTTTCCCTCCGCCCCTCCCCACCATATACACTCTCTATCACTCCCTCTCAAATAAATAAATAAATAAATCTTTAAAAAAAAAAGATATCTCAAATGAAACTGCCATTTTTTTTTTTTTAAACCTCAAAGACTCCCTGAAATGGTCTTTGGGATTCCTAGGAGTCCACAGACCACACTGCAAGAAATGCTGAAAAACATTTACAAATAGTTAAAATCTGAACCTTCTTTCTCACCTTTTGATTAATGACAACAAATCCTTTATTGGACTGAGCACAGACTCTGTCTTTCAGGTCTATTATTTTTTGTACTCTATCTTCAATAAATTTTCTTTCAGCTTTTACCAACTTTTCTTTCTCTTCAGCAGTCTTATAAAAGAAACCAGAGCTCACCTCTCTAAAAGATTAATAAAAACGAGCGAGTAAAAGTGGAGAAAAAAAGGAGGGAAAGGTAGGAGTTTACACTAAACATTTGGGAGGGAAGAAAGAGATTTAAAAAGACTTTTAGGGAGCACCTGGGTGGTTCAGTTGGTTAAGCATCCAACCCTTAATTTCAGCTCAGATCATGATCTCAGGGTCATGAGACTGAGCCCTGTGCCTGATTAAGATTCATTCTTTCTTTGTCCGGCACCTTGGCCCCTCCCCCACTTGTCTCTAAATCAATTAATTAATCAAAATTAAAAACACTTTTAGAAAATATAGTTTCAACATTTACAAAGAGTAACTGCCACGTACGTTTTTTCATATTCTAGTGACACATTGCAAGTAAGAATAAATGCATCTTCCACTCGCTTCTTCATGTCTGGATGACGAGCACCATGGTCCAAAACTAATCCTCTGATCAATCTATTAAAAATATGTAATGTGTCTTACTTAGAATATACACTCTAAATTTATTATAAAATAAGGATTGTATTCTTAAAATTGTAACAGATCAGGACACACAATATTTCCTTGCACCAACTTTACACATGATTAGTAAAACTGGAAAAGAAAATCCACTTTAACACAGTGTGACTATGAAGTCACAATGAAAAGTCAACCCAGAATTAGTCTCTAAATTATGTGACTCAAACATATGACACAGCTGGTCAAGTAATGAGAGGTAGACACACAATGAGTTTCTTAGGAACATTTGTGCAAAATAATTATATGGAACAACCAAAAATTGTTAACCTAAATGTCTAACAATAGGGCATTGTTCAGCAAATAAATGACCCAACTATTTGGTGGTCATGAAAACTATGTAATGACATGGAAAAATATTTACATAGGTAACTGATAAACACAGAACAACAAACCACCTATAAAGAATGATTATAACTATTCTTTTAAAAAATAAGCACCTTGGTATTGACAAGAAAAAAATGAAAGGAACCTAGAGTAAAGTTCTGCTTGGGCAGTAGGAATACGGATAATTTGGGGGTGGGAGAGGCTCTTTTCCTGTTTTCCAAATTTTCTTTCAAAAGAAAATATTTTTGTAACTTTCAAAACTTCATTTATACCCAATTAGGGAATGATATTTCTCTTTCTTTTATAACCAGTATTTGTTCTACATTAAAGTAAAGAAATAATTTTTAAAATAAACATGATTACAAGGAAGTTTTCAAAATTTTAATCCAACTACTGATTTTAATCTAACTACAAAATTTAATCTAATTACTCCAACTTCTAATTGAAAATGAAGATATTAAAAAAAAAAAAGAAAATGAAGATATTTAGGAAGAAACAAGCAAATGTATGTTCAGTATTCAAGCCTCCACTCTTTCCCTCTTGCTCTCAGCAAATGACCTTGCTGCATTGAGAAAATACAAGCACTGTCCCATCACTACCTCTACCAATCCACCTGCACTTGAACCTGAACCTCTTATTCCTATGACTGAACTGTCCATGCTCCTCTGCATGTATGTACTCTACTCCTTTTCTCCTCTCTGCTCTAGCAATACCCCATCCCCCTACTGCCATCAATTCCTCCTGCCTCCAGGAGCATTCTCATCGGGATACAGATTTGCCATGATAATTCCCATCTTTAAATTTTTTTAAAGATTTTATTTATTTATTTGACAGACAGAGATCACAAGCAGGTAGAGAGGCAGAGAGAGAGGGGGAAGCAGGCTCCGTGCGGAGCAGAGAGCCCAATGTGGGACTCGATCCCAGGACCCTGAGATCATGACCTGAGCCAAAGGCAGAGGTTTAACCCACTGAGCCACCCAGGCGCCCCGATAATTCCCATCTTTAAAACAAAGAATGCTTCTCTTTCAAGTCCTTTCCCATACTTCCTTCTAGCTACTGCCCCATTTCTCTAACCTCTTTGGAATGGTATAAGCTTGTATCCTCACTTCCCTAACCCTTCTCTGTGGAGCCCACCTTCAGGTTGACTTTTAAACCCACTCCTTTACTAAATCAGTTCTCATTAAAGCTACCAAAAACATTAAATGCTTTCCATATCTAAAGGTCATTTTTCAATCCACAACTTGCTCAAAGTTTCAGCAGCATATGACATAGTTAATTATTCTCCCTCTGAAACATTTTCCTTTCTTAGCTTCAGGGCCTTTAACTTCTCTTGGCTTTCCTCTACCAGTAACCACTCCTCAGTCTCCTGTGCTATATCCGTTTGTCTTCTCAATTTCTAAACATCGGAGTTTCCAGGGCTTAACTAAACTTCCTCTTTTTTTTTTTTAAGATTTATATTGAGAGAGTGAGCGAGCGAGAGAGCGAGAGCAAGAGGAGGGGTAGAGGGAGAGTAAACGTCCTCTTCTATCTATATTCACCTCCCAGATAAACTCATTACCTCTCATAGGCTTTAAGTCACCTATACACGGATAACTCCCAAATATATTTCCAGATCAGACCTCTGTTCTAAACTCCAGACACACCTCTCCAACTCCCTACTCAGCATCTCCACATGGATGCCTAATAGGCTTCTAAAACGTAACATTTCCCAAACCAAACTCTTGATTTATTTCCCCAAATATTTTCCTCCAAGTCTTTTCCATCCCAAGAAAAAGTACTTCTCCTTTTCCAGCTGCTCCATGCAAAAACCCAGGAGACATCCTTCACTCTTTATCTGTCGCATTCTGTGTTGAACCATCAATAGATCCTATTGTTTCTTCTTCTAAGTATACCCTGGTCTAAACTGTTTTCATCCCTCTCCTGAATTACAACAGGTTCCTGACTGGCCTCCAAGCTTCTGCCCTTGCACTGGCAGGTGCCCTGCTCCACAGTGCATCCCCTACAACCACCAGCGAGATCCTTCTGAAATATAGACCAAGAACTGCTTTGCCCTCAGCAATGGCAGACCAGTTTGGACCAACGCTACCACCAAAAGCAACTAAAAATTCTGGGTTAAAAACAAAAACCCTGGGGCACATAGGTGGCTCAGTCAGTTAAGCATCCGACTCGAGATTTCAGCTCAGGTCATAATCTCAGCGTTTTGAAATTGAGCCTTGCATCAGGCTGCATGCTGTTGTGTGGGGCCTACATAAGATCTTCTTTCTCCCTCTCCTTCTGCATCTCACCCTCATTGGCTCATGCACACACACACACACACACACACACACACACACTCACTCTCCCAAAAACAAACAAACAAACAAAAACCCTTAAAAACACTGAAGAGCTATAAAACAGTAAAGAAAGCATGAGCTCCAAGGGGTAAGAAAAGAACTGCAGGGGCGCCTGGGTGGCTCAGTGGGTTAAAGCCTCTGCCTTTGGCTCAGGTCATGATCTCAGGTTTCTGGGATTGAGCCCCGCATCGGGCTCTCTGCTAGGCGGGGAGCCTCCTTCCCCCTCCCTCCCTGCCTGCCTCTCTGCCTACTTGTGATCTCTCTCTCTCTGTCAAATAAATAAATAAAATCTTAAAAAAAAAAAAAAGAAAAAAAGACCTGCAGGCACTCTTATCCTAAAGTCATTAGACAATTCAGGAAAATGTAAACTTTGTTTTCAATAACCTCACAATGAGAAGGGGACAGAATTAAAAGCTCAGGGGTCATCCGAGGTAGAGAGTCTAAGAGGAGACACTTTTCCCATTAAGTAGGAACCCCAAAGGGGTACATACTCAGGGTGTAAATCAGAAGGATGAACTATAAGCAAGCAGCCCTTATACCAATTAGCACTTAGAACTAACTAGATAGGAGCGCCTGGGTTGCTCAGTCGGTTAAGCAGCCAACTCTTGATTTTGGCTCAGGTCATGATCTCAGGGTCCTGGGATGGAGGCTTGCATCAGGCTCCACACTCAGCAGGGAGTCTGCCTAAGGATTCTGCCTCTCTCTCTCTCTTTTCCCCTCCCCCTACTCACATGTGTGCACTCACTCACTCTTTCTCTAAAATACATAAATTTTTAGAAAAAAAGAATTAGCTGGATATTAAAAACAAACAAGCAAACAAACAAAAAGCCCTCAAGCTGTAGATTTAATTTAAAGTATTCCCTGAGCTGCCTGGGTAGCTCAGTTGGCTAAGCACCTGGACTCTTGATCTCAGGTCAGATCCTGATCTCAGCGTCATGAGTTCAAGCCCCACAATAGGCTCCATGTGGGGCATGAAAACTACTTAAAAAAAAAATAAAAATAAAAAATAAAGTATTTCCAGGGCAACAAATTCAAACTCTCTGCGCAAAAATGGACCTTCATCCTAGGTCTCAAATTATTTCTACAAATACTTTTTTCAAACACAATGAATGGCACATACAGAAACAAAACACATTTAGGGAGAACCAGCAAAATATAATAAACACCAGAAACAGACAAGTCAAAACTTCAAATGTTGTAATTATCAGTTATGAACTATATGTTTAAAAACATAGAAGGCAGTCTTACAAAGATCTGCAGGGAATAGGACACCATAAAAAGTACCATGGCAGGGTGCCTGGGTGGCTCAGTGGGTTGGAGCCTCTGCCTTCGGCTCAGGTCATGATCCCGGCATCCTGGGATCGAGCCCCGCATCGGGCTTTTGGCTCTGCGGAGAGCCTGCTTCCTCCTCTCTCTGCCTGCCTCCCTGCCTGCTTATGATCTCTGTCTGTGTCAAATAAATAAATAAAATCTTTAAAAAAAAAAAAAAAGTACCATGGCAGATTTAAGAAAAAAACAAATAAAACATCAAGAAATAGGTAAATAAAGATGCCCACACATACATATATATTAAAATAAATAAAGTATTTTAAAATGAAATAATGATTATCTGGATTGGCTTCAAAATAATCCAGGTTTGGGACAAGGAGGGAGGGAGGGGAAAAGGGCATATAAGGGAAATAAAAGGAAAAATACGATACGTTGAAAATTGAAAGATGAGTACAGGTGTATAGGAGTCCACTATTCTTTTCTTTCTACTTTTATATATGTTTAGAATTTTCCATAATAAGACATTTAAAATTCATTAAGTCCAAAATCAACAAGACGTCACATACTCTGAGGTCCTACATATTCAAGCAATTGTCTGGCTTTCTTTCCTCTCCGACTTCATCTCCTACTCCTTTTTCCTCTTCCTGTGCTCCAGGCACACAAACATCCCAGCACACTTGTGTGCCTCAGGGCCTTTTCAACCGTCACTCCCTTGACTCAGAACACTCTTCCCCCAGATGTGCACATGGCTATTCCTTACTTCTTCGGACACCTCTTAGCTCTCTATCTTCCTACTATGAGGACCTTCCCTAAACATTCTAAAATCACACACAAGCTCTCACATAGTCACTCTATTTTCTTCAAGCTTTTATTATCACTTAGGTATTTATTACCTCCCTCAACTTGAAACAAAATCTTCTTGGAGAAAGAAATTCTGTTTTGTTTACTCTTTATCCCTAGCACTCAAAATAATGACTAGCTTGGGGTAAGTATTCAATTAATATATGCTGAATTAATAGACTGATGTTGAATAAAAGTAAGGAAATTAATGAAAAAACATCTGAACTAAACCAAATATTCTAGAATCTATGTATTGTCAAAGTTTATGTAACTTACTTTGTATCTGTTTCTGACTGATGCTTCATCTCCATGATTTCTATCATGAAGAGATCGATAGGATAACCCGGTCTTCTAACAGCTAAAACAGAATCCACCACAGCCTGAAAGAGAAGTAAATGAGAACAGTAATTCCTATTCTATTAAAAGAAATCACTGGCCTAAGTAATCACCAGACTAAGCAGATAAAAGGCTTCAGACCTCAAAATACAGAGCAAAGCCAAAAAGGGCCACTTTGTCATGGACACCAGTAATAACCAATGCCAATGGATACCTTAGAACCTAAAGGAACTTCACAGATCATCAGGCCCAAATCCTTCATTTTACAGATAAGTAAACTCTGATAAAACTTTAAGTTACAGTCTTAGGGGTACCTGAGTGGTTCAGTTGGTAAAACATCCAACCCTTGATTTTAGTTCAGATCATGATCTCAGGGTCATGGGATCGAGCCCCACATTGGGCTCTGCACTGGACGTGAAGCCTACCTGGAATTTTCTCTTCCTCTCCTTCTGCCCCTCCCCACACCCCACCCCCATCAGCTCACACTTTTTCTCCAAAAAAAAAAAAAAAGAAGAAGAAGAAGAACTTAGAGTCTTAAAACGGGTCTAAAAGGCAGTAGCAGGGGCGCTACTGCCTTTGGCTTGGGTCCTGATCTCAAATAAATAAATAAAATCTTTAAAAAAAATAAAAAATAAAAGCCGAAGACAGAGGCTTAACCCACTGAGTCACCCAGGTGTCCCTAGAATTCAGTTCTTTTCAACTGCCAAGCTACTACTCTTTCTATTACCAACACTACTTAAACTTTCCCACCAAAGAACATATTAATGGAAAAGAAGGAAATGTAATGTAAGGTAAGAGCTAAAATTTGCTGGCTTTACAAGCCGGAAATTTCTAAGGTTTTGTGTTTTATCATTAAAGGTTTCCACATCATGCTATAATATACATGTTTGTTTTAATGTGAAAGTAATGCTTTTCCCCAAAACAGCAAAGTAAAATTGAGACTCTAGAAAGACCTATCTCACTTATTCTGCCACATATGCCCAGGGATATACAATTTGAGAAGCATGGTACAATACATCCTACTGTTTAGCTCAGAAAGTAATTGGAAGGGGCACCTGGGTGGCTCAGTGGGTTAAAGCCTCTGCCTTCAGCTCAAGTCATGATCCCAGAGTCCTGGGATCGAGTCCAGCATCGGGTTCTCTGCTTAGGTGGGAACCTGCTTCCTCCTCTCTCTCTCTGCCTGCCTCTCTGCCTACTTGTAATCTCTGTCTGTCAAATAAATAAATAAAACCTTTAAAAAATAAAAATAAAAAAAGAAATAGGAAAACAACTAATTACAGAAATTAAGTACTATAGTATAACCATCCTAAAATATAAATAAAGCAAAAAACTATACCCTTGAAAACTTTACCTGAGTTAACATGATATTTGGTCTTAGAGCCTAATAGGGAATAATGACAAAAACCACTGAATAATGAGAATATCAGTGTTTCCAGAACTCCAAAAGAGAATGGGGGCCCTAACCAGATAAAATGAAGATTCTGGGTCACTTGATATATGTACTCCAACAAGACTCCAACTGCAGTCTTTATTTGAACTCTGTTGAGCAAGAAATTGTCTGATCTTAATCTCATTTTCCAAGTAGGTTTTCCTATTGGTTCCAATCTATTTGTCATTTATATCTCTCAAAGTAAATTAGCAAGAAAGCATTCTGATTTATATATCAATGTCTTGTGATTTGGGTTATGAATTCATCATTCCTGATGAAGCAATATATTCAAGTTTCAAAAAATACAAAGCTGAGGAACAATGATGATATCAAACTATAGCCACCTGATATAAGTCTTCCCAAAATACCCAGTCTTGTCTTTATATTACATATATTTTACCTTTGAAGTAAACAAAACAAATATGCATTTCCCAGATGTGAATATTATCTATCTATTACCTATCTATAGAATAATATTTATCTATTGATATTATCTATTAATCATGGTTCATTAAAGTGGTAAGCTTAACCAATTCCCTTTGTGTCTCCTCACATAATAAATATGGACCTCTGGGTTTAAGAGACCAGTACGTCATCCCAATGGCACCCACAAGGGACGATCCGCAGGCAGCCACTGTGGTAATCCACAGGCAGTAACGTTCATGGTAATTTAAAGGCTTATTATGACACTTTTGAAAAATTTCACATACTGTTCTGACCAATCAAGTCTAGTCTCCAGGTAGGTCTATAAATGTTTGTCTTCCATATTTCATTTCACATACAAAAGAACCATATGCAGTGGTTGATTATCTTATAGAATAAAATACCATCGCACATTAGTCTATACTCATTCTGAAAGCAATTAGTCACATACCTCTATTAGCACATCAGCCAATTCAGCATGAACTTTAGTTTGCAGAGATGTTCTAGCTACATCTAAGAGGATTTCTCTTTTCATCTCTTTGTTAATTTTAACTTCTTCCAAAACTTCAAGTGCTTTTATCTTAGCAGCCTCAAATCCTTCAGCTATTATTCTAGGGTGCAGGCCCTATTACATCAACATAAAACTAAAAATTATAAAGTCAGTCATCCAAAGTAAAAGTAACCATCTTCCCTTATTAACAGGTATATCCAGAAAAAGTAATATTACCCACATCAATGCCATTAATATGGGTATGTATATAATTTATAAAAGTAATTTTTCAGTGCTTCATATTGAAAATAATCTCAGACTTAGAGAAAAATTGTAAGTCCAGTACAAAAAACTACAAAAGTCCTCTTTATTTCCAAATATTGGAACGTTGCCATGTGGTACTTTTCTGTATGGGCACAAAAGAAAAGAGAGGCTCCTTTTAATGTGGAGGAAAAGAACCAGCACTGATTTGGAGAAATGTACAGACAGACATCACCTTCACCAAATGTTAACATCACAATAATGGGACAAATAGGCATCACGTGCCTCCTGATACGATGCATTAAGAATACTAAAGCATGTCCATGGTATTCATGCCAAAAGTTTGTAACCAGAGTCTAATTACAATAAAATAGTCAAATCCAAATTGAGGACTTTCTGCAAAATAACTGGCCTATATTCTAAAAGTAGCAATGTAAAACACAAAACACAGCTCAGGATTATTCCAATTTAAAGGAAACCAAAGGGATATGACAACTGAATGCAATGGATGAGCCCAGATATTTTTCTGCTATAAAGGACACTGTTGCGACAGATGATAAAACTGGAATAAAATCTGTAGGTTATACTACTGTATCAGTGTGTCAATGTTAATATTAATTTCCTGTTTTTGATCACTATTCTGTGATTATATAAGAGAATATCCTGGTTTTAAGAAATATATACTAAAGGGGCACCTGGGTGGCTCAGTGAGTTAAAGCCTCTGCCTTCGGCTCAGGTCATGGTCCCAGGGTCCTGGGATTGAGCCCCGCATCGGGCTCTCTGCTCAGCGGGGAGCCTGCTTCTTCCTCCTCTCTCTCTCTCTCTCTCTCTCTGCCTGCCTGTCTGCCTACTTGTGATCTCTGTCAAATAAATAAATAAAATCTTTTAAACTTGCAGAGCCTGACTCTAGAGCATGATTATGAACCACTTTCAAAACATTACCTCAGTCTAGGATCTCACACCTTCTCGCCTAGACTACTATGATCTTCCAGTATTGTCTCCCTTAAAACTGTCACCCAAATTTTTAAAATGCCAATCTGACTGCATCAGTCATTAACACATAAACATGAACATTCTTCTTGGTTAGCATACTACATGCCCTCTGTGATCTGGCTCCCACCTACTTCTCCAGGCTTTCATTACTGTCCATATCACTTTATTTTTTTAACTGTATTTATTTATTTGAGAGAGAACACACATGACAGGGGCAGAGAGAGAGGGAGAAGCAGGCTCCCCGCGGAGCAGGGAGCCAGATGACCAACTGAGCCACCCAGGAGCCCCTACCCTTATCACTTTAAACTTTGCCAATACCATAGTGTTTGTGGCTTTACACACATACCACATTGCTTCTCCTCTCTGTGCCTCTGCTCATGTTGTTCCTTCTGCCTGGAATGTCATTCTCCTTACCCCTCAGTCTTTCCTCTGGCTCACTCCCTCTCATCCTGAAGATTTAACCCAGGTCTTATTACTTCCTCCAGGAAGTGCTTCCTAATTCAGGCTAGTTTAGGATATCCCTCCCTCCTCAGTGTTTCTATCATATTTTGTGCCTAGTTCTATCACTATACTGCCACAGATTTATAATTACATCAGTGTCTGTCAGCATCTCCCCTTTCTTAAACTTCTTCCTCCTTAACAAAACCCTCATTTTGTTTAGGTTATCCCTTCCTCCAGTCTTCAGAGGAAGCTACCCTCTCTAGATAGCTCAAAGGGTAGATCTTGATTAGATTAAGTCAATTCCAACAGGATGGACACAGATCAAAGTTGACCCAATCATATAAAGAAAGGACTTGGGGCACCTGGGTGGCTCAGTGGGTTAAGCCTCTGCCTTCGGCTCAGGTCCATGATCTTGGGATCCTGGGATCGAGCCCCACATTGGGCTCTCTGCTCAGTGGGGAGCCTGCTTCCCCCACTCTCTCTGCCTGCTGCTCTGCCTATTTGTGATCTGTGTCAAATGAATAAATTTTTTTTTTTAAAGGATTTATAGGGGCGCCTGGGTGGCTCAGTGGGTTAGGCCTCTGCCTTCGGCTCAGGTCATGATCTCGGGGTCCTGGGATAGAGCCCTGCATCGGGCTCTCTGCTCCGCTGGGAGCCTGCTTCCTCCTCTCTCTCTCTGCCTGCCTCTCTGCCTACTTGTGATCTCTGTTTGTCAAATAAATAAAATCTTTTTTAAAAAAGGGAGAAAAAAAGGACTTATATTCCATAATTGGGCAAATGGTTCTTTCTTGTGCTCTCCTGCTAAGTGTTACTAAAGGAAGCAGGTATTCCTAATTTCCTCAGACAGTCTTATAATCAGGATGGAAATAAGCTTTATCATGAAACAGCATTGTAAATGGAGGCACTAAGAGACAGAAAGAACCAGAGTACTTGATAACTAATAGAATTTTTTAATCAACTACCTTGGATGTTCTGTCATGGGAGATAATTTATTGTTTAAATCATTTTTAGTCAAATTTCTACTGCTTAAAGCCAAAAGAATCCTAAAAGAGGTACGTTGCAGGTACTGAATTATTAAACAATTCCCAATTCTAAGTAAATGCAAAGAAGTAATAATTCTAGCACTTTGACCAAGTAATGCTTTGTTGAAATGGACCTTGAAAGAATGGAAACTTTTAAACACTTAATCAGAGAAGACAGATAAGTAATGCCAAGAAAAGAATACAGATTGAACAAAGCACTGAGGTAGAAATGTGTTATAGTGATTTTAAAGGCTAGGGAGTAGCATGGAGGAGTCTCGCTAGAGTAGACGGTTTATAAGGAAAATAAATCTAGAAAGGTAAATTCACAATGTGAAAACCTTCAATTATTTTTCTCCAGTTATTTTTTTTAAAGGTGCATAATTTGGCTTCAACTTTATCAGTGATGTTTTCTTTTTTAGGCCATTATTCATGGGTAGATGGCTAATTTCTTACCTTCTTATCTATCTTAAACACTTCATTTTAAAAAGTGGGATATAATTCCAATGAAAGGCATTATTTTGAAAAAAAAATGCATGATTATTTCCATTTATAATTGTCCAAAAGTATCTTGATAAAAATTACTTTTGCCCTCTAAAATTAAAACATTTTACTAGTGAAACAATTCCTCATTCAAAATAAAATATCACATGAATGTGAATTCTGTAAAATGCTAATACCTCAGAAATGTAAAGATCAGCTTGTTTTAGTAACTCTCCAATAATTAGAACATTGGAAGTAGTACCATCTCCTGTAATGTCATCCTGGGCTGTTGCTACCTTTGCTATCAGAGAAGCTGTTGGGTGTTGAATTTGCTGGAAAAAGTAAGCAACAAATTAAGAGAATGAGAGTTAAAAAAAAAAAAAAATAGTCCAATGAAAACTAGATAACCTAAAGACCAATAATAAAATTAAGAAATAAGCTTCATTCTACAAGTTCACAAATTCTTATTATCAATACTTAATAAATGTCATTACCAAATTTTTTAAATTGAGAACTAATGAGGTTTGAACATTTTGTAAGTCTTTGCTTTGAATGCAATGACGTTTCCAAAATAAGATCAAATTCTTCAATCTCTAAGACGAATATATTTACTAAAATAGCAAAGGATTTTTTTTTATATTTTCATATTACAAAGAACACAATTCAGTGCCTTTAAAAGATGTAACTAATTTGGAAGTATCCCTAAGCTATTACTTGGACTTTATAAAGATTTCAAAACAATCAAAACCATCTTTTATTAAGGTCTAATCCAACAAGTATTACTAACTGCAGTATTTAACTGACAGCTTTGGTTTAAACATCACAGTTTGGGGCTGCCTGGGTGACTCAGTCAGTTGAGCACCTGCTTTAGGCTCAAGGTCATGATCCCAGCATCCTGTCACATATCGAGTCACACATCGGATTCCTTGCTCAGAGGGGAGCCTGCTTCTCTCTCTGCCCCTCCCTCAGCTTAGGTGCTCTCACTCTCTTGTCTCTCAAATAAGTGGATAAAATCTTTAAAAAAAAAAAAAGTGGATAAAAATCTTTTAAAAAATAAATAAATAAAGGGGTGCCTGGGTGGCTCGGTCTTTAAGCATCTGCCTTTGGCTCAGGTAATGATCCCAGAATCCTGGGATCAAGCCCCGCATCAGGCTCCCTGCTCAGCAGGAAGCCGGCTTCTCCCTCTCCCAACTCGCCCAGTTTGTGTTTCCTCTCTCGCTATATCTCGCTCTGTCAAATAAATAAATATATATACATATATATATATATATATATATGCAATCTGTACTATGTTCTAGGCTTGTTAAGATTTATTGAAGTCAGCAATATCAGCTCACCATCTCATGGAGCAGCACATTGCCATCTTTGGTGAGTTTGATGTCACCCGCACCAGAAACAAGCCTGTTCAGAAAATAGTGATATTATTCACCTCATATGGCAAGGGTTAAGCAAGACATTCTCAGTTCTTGCCACTCACCATCCTTAGTATAAGGAACTGAGCTTCAAAACTTCCAAGTGCCATGGGGCAACACCATGGTAATCACCACCATGTGCAGCCTACAGAATCACTTCCCATATGGACCACCATGATGATTTCATTCCAAATGGAGCATTTACAAGTTTAAGAGGAACTGATGAGTTATGAACAGAAGTTTAGTCAAAGAATACTTGGAAGCCTGTAAACAACAAAACTATAAATTTCCTGCAGGTTTTTTATTTTGGTACAATGTACCATTCATTCACTCAACCTAGTTTCTTCCCTCACCCCTCACATTTATTAGATCATCAAGTTCTGATAATTCCACAACCTAAGTATTTCTTCCATCTAGTCCCTCCTCTCCGTGTCCACTGTCATCAACATCTCTAGCCTGGACTACTTAGACAGCATCCTGGTATCTCTGAATTTGAATCTACCCCACACACTATATTTATTTCTAAAAAGTAGTGTGACGCAATTAGCTACCTGATCAAAAATCTTTCCATGAGTTTTTATCTTCTCCATCACCTTCAAGGTAAAATCCGGATTATTTAGCAAGGATGACGTTGTTCACCTTTCCCAGTCTGGCTTATGTCTACTTTTCCTGCTGCATCTACCAAATGAGATCTTGTGGGAAAATCTTGTGGTTCCCTTAATGCAGCATGCTTGGTTTTATTTCTGTTGGATTTACACCAGTGGGCTTTCTTGTTCCTGAAGTTACTACAGAAGGCCTTTTTACTCCCTTCTCCAACTGGTGAACTCTAACTTACCTTTCAAGACTCTGATCAAAAACCTGTTATCTGAGAGGCTTCTCCTTCTCCCTACTCCCATCAGTAATTAGTCCCTTTCCTCCATATAATCATCTTCACCATTTCTATTTTCCCAGCACCCAAATAGCATACAAGCGCCTTCTTCTACCGTTAATTCTGCTCATTCCTCTTAGAATGTACTCCTCCTCTTAGACATTTTAGCGTTCTTTTCCTCACTCTTCTAAAAAAAAATAGTGATGCTAAGTAAATATACGCCGAAGGGGTAAATAAAAAGGAAGAAGCGTAGGCACAGAGTGTGCAAGTAACTTGCCTAACGATGCACAGCTAGAAGGGAACTTGGCTTTGAACCCATGCCTGCCGGGCTCCAAGACCTGGGTGCCCTTACCGCTACAACATGGGGCCGAAAAAAACCCAAACTAAGGGCATGTAGTCCCAAAGAGCAGGAGAGTTAAATGGCTCATGCTTCTCAAGGCACACGAGATGAACTGACTTGCAACTGCACATGAACTTTAACACAAGTGAAAGAGTGAGGGTGTACAAGCTTCACTCGGGGCCCTTTCCTCGGGAGGCTGTCCTCCCGCCCCGGGCCAGGGGTGACCTCCGTACAGGAATGACAACGAAGGTATCCCGTCGCTCTAGGTTCTTCGCGGAACGTCTGCCTCAGAGCGCGCCGCGACACCCAACAAACCCCCAGCCCTAACCGCCGTTCCAACCGCCGGGCCATCTCACATTTTCATGGTGCCCTTAGGCCCCAAGTTGGTACGCAGCACATCCTGCAGCCCTCGGGCGGCACATATATTGACAGCCAAGGCCGCCTGGGCCCGCGCCACCTCGGCCTTGCAGTTTACCGCCTTTATCGCAGCCATAGCAGCGTCGAGCGTGCGGCCCGGCAACTAAAAACAGCCTCAGCCCGGATCTCGTGAGAAATCCCAGCGCCGCCGCCCGCCTTCCGGAGTCTCAGCCAATCCTCGCCGAGACAGGAAATGACGTTACCAGACCTCGCCCGTACGGAAGCCAGAGTCGCCTGGGGTCCCGACGCCGAGATGGCGTCCTCTGCCTCAGCTCGCACTCCGGCGGGGAAGCGAGTGGTGAATCAGGACGAACTGCGGCGCTTGATGAAGGAGAAGCAGCGTCTGAGCACCAATCGGAAACGCATAGAATCTCCATTTGCGAAGTACAACCGTTTGGGGCAGCTGAGCTGTGCCCTGTGTAACACCCCGGTGAAGAGCGAGCTCCTGTGGCAGACCCACGTCCTGGGAAAGCAGCACCGTGAGAAAGTTGCCGAGCTCAAAGGCGCGAAGGAAGCCACCCAGGGTCCGTCCTCCAGCGCCGTGCCCCCGTCAGCCAAGAGGAAGGTGCCGGATGCGGATGGCCAAGATGCCAAAAGACCCAAGGCCTCCCCGCTGCCTCAGGTACAGCCCTCCACATCCGCTTTGCCCACCAACTCTGACAGAGCAGGGAAGGACTCGGCCAGAGCGACCCTCAGTAAGGCCTCGGGACTCGGTTTACTCCCTGATTATGAAGATGAGGAAGAGGAGGAGGAGGAAGAGGGAGGAGATGGGAAAAGAGGGGACACCAGCAAGCAGCCGCCCGACTCACAGGGCAAGGAACCCTCGCTTTCCTCCTCGAGAGAGGCAACAAGTATGCTGCCAAGCGGTTTCTCGGATACAAATCCTCCCAAAGCCCCTTTAATTCCTCATTCGGGGTCAATTGAGAAGGCAGAAATACATGAAAAAGTCGTGGAAAGGCGAGAAAACACAGCGGAAGCATTACCGGAAGGCTTTTTTGACGACCCTGAGATAGATGCTAGGGTACGAAAGGTTGATGCCCCAAAGGATCAGATGGACAAAGAGTGGGACGAATTTCAAAAGGCCATGAGACAGGTCAATACTATTTCCGAAGCTATAGTTGCTGAAGAGGATGAGGAGGGACGGTTGGACCGGCAAATTGGGGAGATCGATGAGCAGATAGAATGTTACCGTCGGGTGGAAAAGCTTCGGAATCGCCAGGATGAAATAAAAAATAAGCTTAAAGAGGTTCTGACTATAAAAGAACTTCAGAAAAAGGAAGAGGAGAATGTTGACAGCGATGATGAGGGAGAATTACAAGATTTGTTGTCTCAGGATTGGAGGGTAAAGGGGGCTTTGTTATAGGGTTTCAAAGACCCAGGACTTTCATACCCTCAGCAACAGTACCAAAAGTGCTGTCTCTGGATAGGATACTGGTTACTTCATGCCTCGAGATTTGATAACCTAACTGGGTTGTTGAGATACAATGAACCTGTGAAGATAGCACTTTTGAAAATTGGTGTAAAATATTTTTGAGATATAAAGTTGTTTTTGAAATTTTTGGTCTACTATATACTAAAATGTCAACTTTTTCACACATTTACTTAAGTGTATAATTTTGAATTGTCAAATCTGTAAGCTGTAAGTATTATACATAGTTAAATATATATTTACCTAAGTAATTCTGTTTTGAAATTTATGAAAAAGTAGAAGCCAAGCCAACAGACAAGCTTTTAGATGAATACCAAGTGTGGTATTTGGGACACATGTGGCTTTTTCTTTTCTAATCCCCTAAATGAACTCCAGAGTGTTTTTCAGGAAGGTGGGGGAGGGGAGGTTGTTTTGTTTTTATGAATACTATTCGCAAACACTCTTTTTCGTAATACGAATTCGTAATTTGAAATTCGTAATTCAAAATACTATTCGTAAGTCATTCGGGGTAAATCAGTTCTCTGAGTAGTCTGCTCTGTTTCAAAAACATGCACTAGGAGAATGGATAGATCGATTGATCTCCCAAATGTTTCTCTTGATTAAACCAATGATTCTTGGATGAGGTGCACATGGAGAACACCCACCAAGCTTTTGAAAACATGCATATGAATCACCTTGGAGCTTTTAAAAACCTGTGTGCCCAAGGCCTAAGGTTAAAGATTTCAGTAAATCTGGAGTGGGGCTCAGGCATCTGTTCAGTTTGAAATCTTCCCAGGTTATTCTAATATACACCAAAGTTGGAGAGCAATGTGGCCCTAAATCCAGAACCCATTTATATTTTTTCAGGCTTTGTTTTTTTGAAATACCATATGCCATAATTTGCCATCTATTGTATGAAAGAAACACTACCTTCTATTTAGATTTCATCCAGTGTTAAATTTTATTACATTTTGTAGTAAGTTAGGGTTCAGAGTTTCTGTCCATTGTTGGGAGGATAAGTTGTTTTCTCAAGGAATAACAATTAGCTTGTTCCTATCACTGATTGTTTAAATCACTCCTTTTCCCTTTATTGATAGAGGTATTCAAATGAAAATGGAACTAACAATGTTCCAGCAGTAGAAATGCATACAGCATACTCAAATGAAAGTCAGTAGCAATAATAATAGCTAAAACATACAGCTTTTACAATACATGACAGGTGTGGTTCTAAGTGCTTTACATAAACCAAGTCTAGTTGCTCTAAAGTCCAGGTTTTATGGAGAATAGTATCAAGATATAAGGTATGAAAAAACCTCGCTTGGATGCTAAATGAAGGAATTCTCTCTGTCAGCAATGTAGGAAAAGTGGAAGTTTTAGAGCAAAAAATTGTATTTGCAAAAAAGATTATGGAAGATGATTTTAGTTGCAGTTTATAAAATGAATGTGGATGGGGAGAAATAAGCTGGGAGACTACTTGGAAACTGATTTTAAAAGCAAGGTGAGCAAGATTTTTATTAGTTATGGACTGAGAGTAAAGGAATGAAGTTGAAAAATTTTCACAGAAAGGGCCAATATTTTAGTGATTAGACATAGAAGAAAAACAGGAGGGATAAAGATGAAATTCAAGGGCTTGGGAGTTTTTAGCGTGGGTCCCTAAAGAAGTTATCTAACACGTATTGAGCATATTGACTATCTTGTGGTCTTTGGCAGAAAGTCTTTTCTTGAGCTGTCAGCTGACTGGTAATAGAAGTTTCAGTATGGTAGCAGATTTACCTACCTTAAATGTATAAACTCACATGTACTCACATTTTTCTATCATCCATTCCTTTATTATTTTAGAATGAGAAAATGCAAAGGTGGGCTTGAGTAGTAGGCCTTGTTTTACATTGGCTTAAGAGGATAGGCCAATGATCTAGCAGAGAACGGTCCATTTTAAAAATACAATGCAAGCCTCATGTATATTTTCTTTTCCCAGAAGCCACATGAAAAAGTAAAAAAATATGAAATTCGCTATAATGTAATTTATTTTATCCAATATATCCAAAATATTCACTTTTCAATATATAATCAATATTTAAATATCATTAATGAAATATTTTATATCAGGGGTTCTAGATTTCTGAAATCTGGGTGTATCTGACATAGCACATAGCACATCTCAATTTGGACTGGCTACAGTTCAAGTACTAGCTATATGTGGCTTACAATAAAGGACAGTGCAGACTTAAAGAGAAAGTTGTGCAGGAGGAAAAATAAAACACACAGGAGGTAGTGAGCAGGCCAGTTTAGAGCAGAAGGTTTATTCCTGACAACAGTGGAAGCTATGATTAGAAAGATAGATTATGAACTGTTGTAGAAGGTCTTGAACGCCATGCTCTAAGAAGTTGGAACTTTAACAATTGAGTACCCTTGAGGTTGTTGGGTCCTTAATTGTAACACAAAGAGTTTAAGGAATGCCAGATATGTTACTATACCTATAAACAGCCCTGGGTTTTTAGGAGGGACAGAAAGCTCTGTTCCCAATGCTCTGTATCCCAGAGAATGAATGGTGAGGCCTCAAACAAAATCAAGGAAATTCTTGTTGGATCTTCAATCAATGTAAACAGCTACAGGGGTTAGTGAGAACTTCCTGATCGTCCACACAATGGAGAGCTCCTTTATACCTCTGAGCTGGTTCAGATAGTTTTCACCATTAGGCTGTGAATCCACCAACATTCCCAAATTCTGACTTAGTCCCATGGATTTCTTCCAGTCTTTTCTTTTTAGAGAACCCCTTCATTTAGCCAACAATGTATTAGAGTTACTGTAAATGCTAGAAAGGTAATCCTCTCACCCATTCACTTACAATTTAATGTAGCTCCCCTAGCTGGAGGGGGAGAAAACACTGAACTAGCCTTGAAATATAAATTTGCCCAGTGGCTTACAACTTGGAAAATGCTTTCATATTTGTATTTCCTTTAATGAAGATAGTAATGACTGCTTTTTACACACCAGGAAACAGGAGGCTGTGGAATTAAAATTCCAGGAGAAAAATTAACTTGGGCCTAAAATCTTTAGTATAAACAGTCACTAGATTAGCATGGAGCAAGAGGAATAACAGGGAAATTGACAAGAGAAAAGAGAAGACATGGGTTCAAGTTCCCACTCTACATTTTAATGGTTAGTGATCTCGGGGAAGTCAATCTCTTAACCTTAGTGCACCCTACTACCAAGTGATGATAATGTAGGGAGCGCCTGGGGGGCTTAGTCTTTAAGTGCCTGCCTTCGGCTCAGATCATGATCCCAGGGTCCTGGGATCGAGTCCCACATTGGGCTCCTTGCTTGGCAGGGAACCTGCTTCTCCCTGTCACTCTTATGCTGTGCTCTCTGCACCCTCCCCCCACCTCTCTCTCTCTCTCAAATAAAATCTTAAAAAAAAAAAAAAAATGGGGCACCTGGGTGGCCCAGTGGGTTAAGGCCTCTGCCTTCGGCTCAAGTCATGATCCCAGGGTCCTCGGATGAAGCCCCACATCGGGCTTTCTGCTCGGCAGGGAGCCTGCTTCCCCCTCTCTATCTGCCTGCATCTCTGCCTACTTGTGATCTCTGTCTGTCAAGTAAATAAAATCTTTAGGGGCAGGTGCCTGGGTGGCTCAGTGGGTTAAAGCCTCTGCCTTCGACTCAGGTCATGATCCTGGGATCGAGCCCCACATCAGGCTCTCTGCTCAGCGGGGAGCCTGCTTCCCCCTCTCTGCCTGCTTGTGATCTCTGTCTGTCAAATAAATATGTAAAATCTTTAATTAATTAAATCTTTTTTTTTAAATCTTAGGTCACATGACACGTGTGTAAAAGCGGTTTATAAACTGAAGTGTAATACAAGTATGTCTACTATAGATGGTCCCCCACTTAAAATGGTTCTACTTAAAGATTTTCTGACTTTACAATGATGGGAAAGTGATACACATTCGGTAGAAACTGTACATCAAATTTTGAATTCTGAATTTTTGAAGATTTTATTTATTTGACAGAGACACTGAAAGAGGGAACACAAGCAGGGAGAAGAAGCAGGCTCTTCTCTGAGCAGGGAGCCCAATGCGGGGCTCGATCCCAGGACCCTAGGATCATGACCTGAGCCAAAGGCAGAAGCTTAACAACTGAGCCACCAAGGTGCCCCTTAAGTTCTGAATTTGAATCTTTTCTTGGGCTAGCGGTAGCTTGTATGACATTCTCTCGTGATGCTGGGCACCGGCCATGAGCCATAGCTCCCAGTCAGCCACATGATCACAAGTTTAAACAATTGATACACTGACAGCCATTCTGTACCCACACAGCTATTCTGACCTTCACTTTGAGTGAAGTATTCAATAAACTATATGGGACATTCAACACTTCATTATAAAATAGGCCTGTGTTAGATTTTTGCCCAAGGGTAGGCTAACGTTACGTGTTCAGAGCACGTTGAAGGTAGGCTAGGCTGAGCTATGATTTGGTGGGTTGGTTATGTTAGATGCATTTTCAACTTCCGACTGGTTTATTGGGACTTCCCATGGGATTACATCCCAATAAACCCGTCTAAGTTGAGTAAGATGGACTTCCCCTGCCGCATGCTAACTTGATTTTAGTCTAATAATGTAATGCCCCTTAATTCCCTCTTTGAAACTAAGGTAATTAGAGCAGGTGATTTTCTTGAGGTTTCTTTAACTCCAAATTTTTAATGTTGCTGAGACACGGCATCTCACCTTTTAAACATTTTTTTTTAAGATTTTATTTGTTTATTTGACAGAGATCACAAGTAGGCAGAGAGGCAGGCAGAGAGTGAGAAAGGGGGGAAGCATGCTCCCCACTGAGCAGAGCGCCTGATGTGGGGCTCAATCCCAGAACCCCGGGATCATGACCTGAGCCAAAGGCAGAGGCTTTAACCCACTGAGCCACCCAGGCGGCTTTTTAAACATTTTTAAAGTCACTCAGTTGACTATCTGGAGACAGATAGTCTAAAGTATTGTTGCTTTTACTTATAAGATTTGCCCAGTATAAGTCCCATTTGTCTTGGTGTAATTATGAATAGTGCCCTGCCCCCTTCACTCTCAACACTGTCCTTTTCTAGAAGTATAGATACTCACTTACCTAAAATTTTAATAGGAAGAAGAGCTACTTTTTTTTAATTAATTTATTTGACACAGTGAGAGAGGGAATATAAGCAGGGGGGGAGAGGAAAAGGAAGAAGTAGGCTTCCCACTGAGCAGGGAGCCCAATACGGGGCTCCATGCGAGGATGCTGGGATCATGACCTGAGCTGAAGGCAGATGCCTAACAAATGAGCCACCTAGGCACCCCGAAAAGCCACTTTCTAATGATCATGGTCATATGAAATGATATGTTTCCTGTTAATGATGCACTACTTGGCTAGATGTTTGTGTAGGGGGATTTGAGTAAGTATATGGATAGGAATGGTGACTAGATAGATCATTTTAGATTGCTTTTTAATTCTTAGAGTCTAGTAGCCTGTATAATATAAGGAATTACTTGAGAAGCTTTAAATTTGAACAGGGAAAAAAAAATCCCAAAATTCTGCATTCTATTTTCTTTTTTCCTTTTTTTTGTTTTTCCTGCATTCTATTTCCTATCTACAGTTCCTCCCTCAGTGAGCTCATCCATTCCTGTGGGTTTAAATATCACCTATATACTGATGATTCTCAAATTACATCTCTACCCTTGACCCCTCTGGGAGTCTTCCTTCATTCCCCTTTATTCCCCCAAATCTAATGCATTAGCCAAGTCCTGGCATCTCCCCCTCAAAATACGCCCAGAATCTCTCTGCTCCTTTCTGTCTCCAGTCCTGGCCACCCCTCACACACACCCTAGCCACAATCCATTATCAACAAGTAGAGTGATCTTTTAAAAATGTAGATCAAGTCACTGTCACTGGAAACCCTTCATCACATGCTTCCATCACACTTGGGGGGAAAAATCCAGGCCCTTACTAAGCTCACATGGTGCTCAGCATTTGGTAATTCAAATGTTTACTATTTGTGAGCTAATGACTGACCCTGAATCCCCCTAAAGAGAATGGAAAAGGCAGGAGAGCATAACTGCACTATGTTGAAATCAGTTGTCGCCATTCAGTAGTGGGCTTTCATGGCCAAGTCCTTTTAATTACCAAGAGGCATGACAAGTCAAGATTGTTTTTGTTTGGGGCGCCTGGGTGGCTCAGTGTGTTAAAGCCTCTGCCTTGCTCAGGTCATGATCCCAGAGTCCTGGAATTGAGCCCCACATAGGGCTCCCTGCTCAGCAGGGAGCCTGCTTCCCCCTTTCTCTCTGCCTGCCTCTCTGCCTACTTGTGATCTCTGTCTGTCAAATGAATAAATAAAATCTTTAAAAAAAAAAAAAAGAAAGAAAAGAAAACTGGTAAAAGGCCAAGCTAACTCATGGAAGTTGGAGCCAGAACAAAAGCCAACTCAGCAGATCAGGGGGCTGAGAAATCTTTTCCTCCATTGTGTCTCCCTTCTCCGACACAGGAGGCTCTCACCTGTTCTGAGAGCAGCAGCGCATGGAGGTATCCACAACAGCCTCGGGGGTGTAACAGGCCACCTTGGCATTTAGCAGCTAATGAGAAGTCCTCATGGCACCAAACAAGCAATAGGCATATCCATATGTCAGCGAGAGTACGAGGGCAGCCCTGACCGCCTAGAGGCCTCTGAAGTGGAGGGAAGGGGGAAGAAAGTGATTCAGTAGCCGAGTAAGATCAAACAGTCAGCGAGGACACATTGCTTCCCAGCTGCTCTCAGCCCTCCATCCTCTTTCTCTGCCACCACCATTTCATTTGGCTCTCTCCTCCTGTCACTTGGCAGTCAAAGCTATTTCAGAGTGAGACTGCATTCAGCCATCCTTCACGGAAATCACTCCCAGTCTCTCAGAGGAGGAAAGGAGTTCCATCTGGCTGTACCTCCATTTCGCTAACAGCATTTGGGCAGCTTTGTATGCATTTGGGAGCCAGCGGTCACTCTTAGGGGAGTTCAGGGGACCACTCTGATTGGGTGGTTGACGGTGGTTATCGCTGTTTTCGTTGTGTGGGGGTGTTGTTTGCTTGCTCTTCTGCCAAATGTGGTTATAAGAGAGGGTCGACCAAGCCAGGTTGTCAGGTTATTATTATTAATAATAGCTACCATTTACTGGATTCCTACCATATGTCTGGCACTGTGTGAGGGTTTGACATACACTGTCTCTAATCCTCAGAACAACCCTGCAAGTGACATAAGACCTTCGTTTTGCAAACAAGGAAACTGATGTGCAGAAGTGAAGGAGCTTGCTCTAGGCACCAATTCCAGACTCCCCAGTGTTACCCCGCATCATTATCATTTAACACTACCTTATATGAGAGTATCATTTGTGCACAACCTTCACGTCAGTTTTCAAGTCTCAACACCCCCCCCAAAGGTAAAACAACTGTTATCTCAACCACCTAATGACTTCTCCAAGGTCACTCAGCAATGGTTAACTTTAAGACTAGATGGAACTAGGGGTGCCTGGGTGGCTCAGTGGGTTAAGCCTCTGCCTTTGGCTCAGGTCATGATCCCAGGGTCCTGGGATTGAGCCCTGAGTCGGGCTCTCTGCTCAGTGGGGAGCCTGCTTCCCCCCTCTCTGCCTGCCTCTCTGCCTACTTGTGATCTCTGTCTGTCAAATAAACTAAAAAAAGAAAGAGAGAGAGAGAGAAAGAGTAGATGGAACTTGATTCCTGCCCCACTATTCTGTTATTTAATAGTGAAATGTGGAAAACGGGAGAGCATCCCCCAGGATACCAAGAATTAAGGTCAGGGAAGTTTACGATCAATATTACGGAAACCCGGTGCTGTTCAGAGACCTTGGGTAGGCTAGAAGCAGTGTTTTCTGAGGTTTGTTAACAGACTCTGCCCACACTGCCCTACCTTCCTCCATTTCACCAATCAATTTTACTCTCTAGTAGTCGCTGGTGGGATCAAGAAGAATGACTTCAGTTCCCAGACATTGCAACCGGGAAACAAGTTAGACCAGGCCTTGTGGTCCTCTACTCTTGAACTAGAACTACACGATGTTAGGTAAACTACTTTACCCTTGGTTTCCTCCACTACAGGGAGAGTAAGAGTTTCTACCTTCTAGAATTACTGAGAGGATTAAATGAATTCAGTGCATGCAAATACTTTTAGTACAGGCCAATAATACTATTAAATAAATGACTGAAGACAAGACCCTTACATTCAAGAAAACTATGAGCTGGTTGTATTGTAAGTGGTAAAAGAAATCGAGCGGGACCCAATTATTCACTAAACTATGGTACAGGTAGCAGAAAGAGAGCGAGTCAAGTCTATGGTCTGACTTTTCCCATTCACCAGCTTTATGTTATCTATTGAGTCGGTTTGCTCCCCAAGTCTTAGTTTTACCATCTGTGGGTATTATGCTATCTGGGCACTCCCTAAGGCCCCTCCACCTCTATCACTGCGATATTGTGATTTATAATAAGGAATAAATATTTTGGCCTTTGTCTCCATTTCTGGCATAGATCTAAAACCCTTGGAACTTCCTAAGAGAGGTGAGAGGGATAAAGGTGTCTTCTGTTATTCAAAACAATTCCCTGTCAGAGGCACCTGGGTGGCTCAGTCTTTAACCGTCTGCCTTGGCTCAGGTCAGCACCCCCTCCCCCACCTCTGGGAGGGAGGGGGTTAGGGGGCTACCGATTGAGTTCAATCACCAATGGCCAAAGATCTAGTCAACTATGCATATGTGAGGCAAACTCCATAAAAACCGAAAAGGGTGGGGTTTGCTGAGCTTGCAGGTTGGTGACCGTGTGGGGGTGTTGGGAGAGTGGCGTGTCCTAAGAGGGCGTGGAAGCTCGGCACCCTTTCCCACATATCCTGAGTTCCATCCTTTTCTCACTAACAGGTAATCCAGTCACTAAACTGTTCTCCTGAGTTCTGTGAGCTGCTTTACCACATTTCTCAAGCCCACAGAGTGGGGCTTGGGAAGCTCTAATTTAGAGCTGGACAGAAAGCAGCTCAGGTGACACTCTGGACTTGGGGTTGGCATCTGAAGTGGGGGCAAAGGGGCAGTCTGGTGGGACCACACCCTTAACCGAAACCCTTTCATTGCCCTATGTAGAAAACCCACACGTCTGGTGTCAGAAGTTTAGTTTTCAGAGAGCACGGTCTATCATATAAATGGAAACAATTGAGTTTTTTCCTTTACTGTCACCAAGACCAAGACAAGCTGAAGGCAGGAGAAGGAGAGCACAGGGAGCTGCATGGTCGAGAAGGTTCTGTAAGAAGGCACGGACAGAAGCTCCCAGAGAAGGAGTGAAGTGCGATAGGAGCTCTCCTGGTATAAAGGAAATGGCATATAAGGTACAAGAGAGAAAGGAAGCATTCAGTCTGATCTTCAACCTCTACCTGAGATTGTTTTGGAATGTAGGTGGGGGTTTGGTGGGGTGAGATCTGGAGCTGATGACCGAGAAAAAATTCTTGAGACATCTTTGGTGCAAAATGGTGGTTTTATTAAATCACTGGGACAGGACCCTTGTGCAGAGAGAGCTGCTGCCCAGGGGGTTGAGGGGCGGCTCATTCTGTATTTGGGAGTTGGGGGAGGTAAGGAATAAGGGAGGTGCCCAAAAGGACTTTCATATGGTAAAGAAGACTCTCCGGATACTGGAGGCCTTGCTATTATCAAGCTAAGGTTGTTTTTTCCTCTAGAAAAGCTTTATTAACATTAAGATAGTTGGAAGTTTCCTGGAAGAATGTCACACATATTCCACCCAGGAGGGGGCAGAGTGTCAGCTTGTGCTTTGTCCTCAGCTAGCCTTCAGCTCATCACCACCAACCAAAGCTGGGAAACCAGCTGGCATCAATACTACCTCTCAGCCAGCCTGAAGTCCAGTGGAAGGGACAGAACTTAATGCTTCCCAGATCGGCTCACCTCTTTGTCAAATAAATTTCCCCTTTGAAAATTATTAACTTGTCACCCAAAAAATATGACCACCAGGACTTCATACAAGAAAACCCAATCTAGGGTGCCTGGGTGGCTCGTTGGGTTAAAGCCTCTGCCTTCCGCTCAGGTCATGATCCCAGGGTCCTGGGATCGAGCCCCGCATCGGGCTCTCTGCTCGGCGGGGAGCCTGCTTCCTCCGCTCTCTCTGCCTGCCTCTCTGCCTACTTGTGATCTCTGTCAAATAAATAAATAAAATCTTTAAAAAAAAAAAAGAAAGAAAGAAAGAAAAAAGAAAACCCAATCTGGTAGTTTAGGGAAGATGGTAACAACTTTGAGTCTCCCTCACTATCTGTGACCTCAACACTTGGGTTGAGGGTCCTAAACCCTGTCCCAGTTTCTGTGTCATGGACCGGCTATTCCCAGAGGCACACTTGACTCCTCTCCTCTCTGTTCTCCTCCACTCTCCTCCACTCCTCCACTCTGGCAGCTACAGCACAAAGGTATTCCAAGGAGAGGCCAAGAAACCCCACTGGTTAAGAACCAACCTCCACAGCCTTTATTGAAAATAAAGAGCCATGAGCTGATTTGAATTATTACATCTTCCTACAGCTGTTCCCTTTTAAATATTTATCCTGGCAAACACCATCACCGTTTTTTACAACTTATTTTAATTGTGTGACTATTAAGCAGACCAAACCGTAAAATTGGCTCTCAGTGCTGAGATTTATGTGATTCATAGACCAGAGCTTATTAAAAAGGGAATCCACTGAGTGCAAACTAACCTCACGAGTGCCCCACACCATCTCTAGGAAGGTGTGACGTCTTTTCCCTAATCCTGCCTGTGGCTGCCAAGCTTCCATAGTGAGTAGCATAAAAAAATGAACATCATCCACCCATTTCCCTGAATCCTAATGAGCTTAGACTGGAAGTCAGGGACGCTACAGTCTTTTTTTTTTTTTTTTTAAGATTTTATTTATTTATTTGACAGATCACAAGTAGGCAGAGAGGCAGGCAGAGAGAGAGGGAGAAGCAGACTCCCCGCTGAGCAGAGAGCCCGATTCGGGGCTTGATCCCAGGACCCTGAGATCATAACCCAAGTCGAAGGCAGAGGCTTAACCCACTGAGCCACCCAGGCACCCCAAAGGATGCTACAGTCTTAACAGGGGGTGGCAGAAGCTCTGAGAGGCTCACATAGAGAATCAGAGCCCTGGAGGATTCAGCATCAAGGTCAGAGGGAAGGACTTAATCTTGGACTTTGAATAACTAGGAGTACGTAAGAGATATCCTGCTTATTTGCCACCAAGGTGATCCTTGGTTTGGAACATGGAATTGCTTTAAAACTTCAATAAAAGCAAGGGGCACCTGGGTGGCTCAGTCAGTTGAATGTCTGACTCTTGATTTTGGCTCTGGTCATGATCTCAGGGTCCTGGGATCTGGCCCAGTGACATCCACGCCCCCTATTGGGCTCCACACTCAGCACGGAGTCTGCTTGGGATTCTCTCTCTCTCCCTCTACCCCTCACCTTGCTCCCAGATTCTCTCTCTCTCAAATAAATAAAATCTTTTTAAAAACTTCAATAAAAGTGCTCAGGGGAAATGCTCCCTGGAAAAATGCACTTACAAATATTTACATGAATACTTGGTTACTCTTTCAGTTACCACCTGAGCTGCTCCCATTTTCCCCTATGCTAAGTCAGTAGCCAACTGACTCACCTCCCAGACTCTACATAGCACCCAGACTGACAGCAATCCCGTTAAAACCTAAGTCAGATCATGTTATTTCTCTGCTCAGTATAATCCACTAGCTTCCCATTGTACCTGGCACCTCCTACTCTCCTCTGCTTTCTTTTTCTCCATAGCACTCATCATCAGAGTACATACTATGCATCTTACTATTTATTATCTGTCTCACACACTAACCTCTGAACTCCCTGAGGAGAGATTTGTCTGTTTTGTTTCACTGCTATTCCACTTCCTAGAATAGTACCTCACACAGAGGAGGCATTCAATACTTACCTGATTGATTCAACCCTGCAGTGGTATGAATGTATCCAGGCTGGGGATGTAGAGGGAAATATACATTTACTGAAATACCACCAAGTACCAAAAGGTTCCCAAGTTAATATCAATCATATCATTTAACTGTCGCACCCAATCCTAAAAGGTATTTTTATCCCCATTTCAGCAGGACAACTCAAACTCAGAGAAGTTAAGAAAATAGACGTAGGTTACGTAGGACATCATTCAAACCTAACTGTGTGTGGTTCCAAAGCCATGCTATGTCCAGTCACATTACTCCATTCTCCTTGGCACTTCTTTAAAGAAATGCTAACTGTCAGCTTTCACACCTAGCTCCATTTTACAGCAGGGGGCTGGGGAGGGGGTGTCAGGGAAGTGGGGGTGGTGGGTGAATCAAGAGATTCAGGGTTCCGGGCGCCTGGGTGGCCCAGTGGGTAAAGCCTCTGCCTTGGGCTCAGGTCATGATCTCAGGGTCCTGGGATCGGGTCCTGCGTCAGGCTCTCTGCTCAGCGGGGAGACTGCTTCCCCCAACCTCTTTCTCTGCCTGCCTCTCTGCCTACTTGTGATCTCTGTCAAATAAAATCTTAAAGAAAAAGAGAGAGATTCAGGGTTCTTTGGAGCTGTAATCAAGCAAAACAAACATTAAGAGCCTGTCTTTTTGCACATTAACATCAAACATTGTCAGAGATAAGATGTAATAAACATCCTTCTGAGGGAGCTGATCACTTTCAGTCTCAGTCATTCCATTCACTCATGGGTTTATTTATAAATGTTTGCTGAGTGCCTACTAAGTGCCCAGTAAGACATTGGACATTGAGGATAAAGCGATGCATAAGGCTCAGATGTCACCCTCCACAAATATGTGAAGTCCAGTGCAGTGCTGTCGGATAGAAGAAGATCATGTGAGCTAAATATGCAGTTTTGCATCTTCTAGGCACTATATTTCTTAAAAAGGTAAAACAGTTGAAATTAATTTTAATAATATATTTTTATTCAGCCCAACGTATCTAAAATATTTAATAGGTGAGTCAACATAAATATACTATTGATATCTTCCAGTCTTTTTTTGTTTGGTAACACATCTCTGAAATCAGTGTGTATTCTGCATATACAGCACATCCCCATTTGGACTAGCCACATTTCAGGAGCTTGACAGCCACACGTGGCTAGCCATGTCAGCATCTGATAGCACAGTGTTATGGGAAAAGGTAGAGTCAAGGGGATTCTCAAAACAATGTAGTAAATGCACTGACAGAGAGAAGGATGACTCATTATTACCCAACTGCCAGGTAGGACTGGAGCCTCCAGGGACCTTGTCCATTTTGCAGCACATTAGAGACTTTGACTCACTCCAAACAGTGGGACTGTGGTTGTCCTCAACCAACCAACCTTAATATATCCAAACACAACTCCTTCTTTTACCCCATATACTTGCTCCTCCCCTCTCACTTTGTATTTCAGTTGATGGCACCATTATCTACCTGCTCACTCAAGTCATTCTCATTTTATCCTTAGGTAAATGAGCACTTTATTTACAAGATAATTTAAAATCCAAATATTTATTACTTTTTAAAAATGCCTCTTTTTCGGGCAACTGGGTGGCTCACTGGGTTAAAGCTCTGCCTTTGGCTCAGGTCATGATCCCACAGTCCTGGGATCGAGCTCCACATCGGGCTCTCTGCTCGTCCGGGAGCCTGCCTCTCTGTTTACTTGTGATCTCTATCTGTCAAATAAATAAAAATCTTAAAAAAAAAAAAATGCCTCTTGCTCTCCATCCCAACTAACTGAGCATGGCCACTTTCATCTCTTACATGGATCACTACAAGAAACTTTTCCCCCCCACCTTTATTGAGATAGAATTGACATACATCACTACATAAGTTTAAGGCCTACACAGCATGAAGGTTTGACTTACATATATAATGAAATGATTGCCACAGTAAGTTTACTTTGCATACACCATCTCATATAAAAGAAAAAAGAAAAAAAAGAAATCTTTAACAATATGGAGTTCCTCAGGAATTTGTAGGTCATCCTTGCACAGGGGCCATGCTAATCTTCTCTGTACCTTCCGATTTTAGTATGTGTACCAAGAACCTTTTAATTTCTTCCCCTGACTCAGTCTCTCCCCTACCTAGCCTCAAAAGTAGTTACTATTGGGACGCCTGGGTGGCTCAGTTGGTTAAGCAGCTGCCTTCGGCTCAGGTCATGATCCCAGCGTCCTGGGATCGAGTCCCACATCGGGCTCCTTGCTCATCAGGGAGCCTGCTTCTCCCTCTGCCTCTGTCTGCCATTCTGTCTGCCTGTGCTCGCTCTCTCTCCCTCTCTCTCTCTGACAAATAAATAAATAAAATCTTTAAAATAAAAAAAAAAAAGTAGTTACTATTACATAAGGCCCTTCATGGTTCTCCATCCCCTACATTAAAAAAGCCAAGTTCAGGGCGCCTGGGTGACTCAGTGGGTTAAGCCTCTGCCTTCGGCTCAGGTCATGATCCCAGGGTCCTGGGATCGAGCCCTACATCGGGTTCTCTGTTCAGTGGGAGGCCTGCTTCCTCCTCTCTCTCTGCCTACTTGTGATCTCTGTCAAATAAATAAATAAAATCTTAAAAAAAAAAAAAAAAAAGCCAAGCTCTTTTTCACGTAGCACAGAACTCCCTCCAGAACCTGATTTTGGCTTACCTCTCTAACAATGACCGTTTGCTGTTCCTAAATGCCCGAACTCGAACTCTCTTTCTCTGAGCCTGCTACTCTTTTGTAAAAATAGCCATTCTAGTCCCTCAAAAAGTTGAGCTGAGGTTTAAGAGACAGTACACTTCGAACAATACGATTTACTCTCCCCGTCACTCCTTTACACTTTAAACCTGTATATGTCTAGTGCCTCTTTTCAACTCAGTACTATTTATTGAATACTTATTATGTACCAGGTACTGTGCGGGACACAGGACAGAGGAAATACAGAAAAATAGGTTGAAAGACGCATTCTTTGCTTTCCGCAAGCTCCTTACACTACACTTTCTCAACCATCTTTAAGGACTGGATCATCTCTGCCATCATGAACAAATCAGGGGGTCCTCCGAAGTTCAGGCCGGGCTGAGACTCCCAACTGCTACCAAGTTCCCCCACCTCCGCCATACCCTGCGGGAAACCACCCCAAAAGCCCTCCCGCTTCCCAAACCCTCACTGTGCCCAAGCTCACCACCGCCCAAGTGGCAGGCTGGGGGGCGGGGACGCGTGGATGCACTAGGGCCCGGACCTCTGCGCCTGCGCGCTGCGGCGGGCTCTAGGACCCGGATTTAAAGAGACAGGCGTTACAACCGTCGTGGTGGCGTGCGGCCTGTGGGCGCCGAGTGCGAGGCCTGCGGTGTGCGCCGGAGCTGGGAAAGCAGGTGAGGGGCGGGCGCGGCGGGCGCGACGGGCCCGGACAACCGGGAGGGCGATGGCCTAGCGTCCCGGGGATCCGGGGCTCGGCGCGGCCTGCGAACCGGCCCCTCGGCTCCTCCCCCGCCCTCCCGCCGAGCCCCGGGGCACACCCTCCGTGACGTGGCGGCCCCCCGGGAGCCCACGGGAGTTGGCCCGTAGCTCCCCGGGACCCCCGCGGCTCCGCGAGTGGGAGGGTCCCCGAGGCCCCTGTGGGGCCCCTCTAGCCCGCCCGGGTCTGCACGCCCGAAGCCGGTGCTCCCTGGTGCGAGCTTGGGAGCCTTTCTCCGTCCGTCGCGGCCCCTTCCCCCGCCCCGAGCTGTGTCCTTGCGCCCCCCGCCCACCGGAACCGAGGACCTCGCTTCCCCGCCTCCTCCGCGCGTCCGCGCCGGCCGGTAGCCCCTGCTCGCTCCCGGAAGGCGTCGGGGAAGCCTCCCCGGGAACTGTGGCTGCAGTGCGCTCGCTTCCCACCCGGGCTGCGTTGGGGCCCCAGCGGTTTCGTTCTCAACCACCCTGGAGGGAACGCTGCGCCGCGGCCGCTGAGGGGGGGCGGACGGGCTTGCTCCGAGCCTCATGGTGTCTCCTCGTGGCCCCGGTCGGCCTGGGCCTCGGGCCCGTGGAGGGGAGGGGGGCACGCTACCCAAACGCTCTCCTGAGGACAGTGTGGAAGCCGAATTCGTTCTGAGCTCCTCTGATGGACCTGCCGGACTCACATACCGCACCACTGTAGTTCTTGAACTTCTAGGGGTTATAGACCGTCTCTCCAACAAAATGTACATTTATGAATACGCGCATTTTGTGTACATTTTCAGGGAGTTCAGAGCCCACCCATCCCCCAGCCTTTCCATGGGCTCATTCTAATTTTCCCAGTCATCCCGTGAAGTAGGTATTTTCCCTATTTAGAAATGAGAAAACCGAGACGAAGATGAGTTAAGGGAGTTCTCAGAAATTAACAGTCCCTAAACTGGAAAGTCACCGTCCGTACTCCCAAACCCGATTCCCATCCACCTGCTTCCCACTACGGGAAGTAAAGCGGGCTTGTCGTTAAAAACCAATAAGGACTTCTACTACAAAGCATGTGCAGGTTGAAAATAATTTCGATATTTATAATTAGAACAATGAAAATACTTTAGAAAACATGAATATAAAAAGGTCTGGAGAATACCGTGTGGACATAATCCCTGCTTTCATTTGGGGTGATTTATCAGTTCCTTTGATTTTTGGTGTCCAGTTGCTTCAGCATTCCCTGATTCAAGTACATTATGAACAGGCTGATTGCCCATAGGGAGTCTCTGCTTGAAGGATAACTGCTTTACTGATGGTCATAAGGGCTAATGTGTCCTGAACTTGTGCTCTATGCCCAGCTCTTTTCTAAAGGCTTTACTCTTAGAGTGACAAGTTAGGTAGTTTTGTTATCCACATTTTGACAGTTGAAGAAATTGAGGGAGGGAGAAGTTAGGTTAAGTAACCTACCAAGGTCACACAGCTAATGAGCTACAATATGAACCCAGGCATTCTGGTTCTAGATTCCATTTAACTGCCTCTCAATATGGGTCATCTGATTACATCATAGATTGGTATAGTGACTTAATTATTTTCTGAGGGTGGCATATATGTTCTGCTTCACGTTAAAAACCTCACGAACATCATGTAATTTTTCTTGGTGACTAGAAAGAAACTTCAGGATCTTGTAATATTTAACAGTTATCATCCATTAAAAGTATCAGGTATTGCTGATGGCCTGAGAAAAGCTTTTTTATGTTGTTTGGATTTGATTCTCTTGTGATTTACTAGATGTACATGTGTACATTAGATATTTGAACCTCCTTCTGCAAACTGAACTTTCCTTTTGTTCATCCTGTACGCAATAAATCTTTAATGCTTTGGGAAATGTTTGGTTAGTCAGCATGGACTGTAGGAGGGCTGTGGGCTTTGGGGATGTAGTAGCCTAGCTCCTACATTTATATCTCACTCTTCTTGTGTCTTACACTTTCATGCAGCTGTATGACTTTGACTTCCAAGATCCTCTTCCCATCAGCCCTCCGCGCACTGGGGCGAAAAGAACTGAGCCTGTTCCGAAAGCAACATCACTGGCCTGACAGAAGACAATTCAGCCATTGGTCAGAAACAGATCTGCTTGATGGGCCCTGCCTCCACCAGAGAAGAAAGCCTGCTCTGTCATTCCAGGAAGGCCATCTAAGACCACGTGCCACCTGCCTTGTTTTCTTGCCAGGGGCGCATGTGGGACTCTGCAGTGGCCCCTGTGAGATGGCCGAGCAACGGTTCTGTGTGGACTATGCCAAGCGTGGCACAGCCGGCTGCAAAAAGTGCAAGGAAAAGATTGTGAAGGGGGTATGCAGGATCGGCAAAGTGGTGCCCAATCCCTTCTCAGAGTCCGGGGGCGATATGAAAGAGTGGTATCACATTAAATGCATGTTTGAGAAACTGGAGCGGGCTCGGGCCACCACAAAAAGAATTGAGGACCTCACAGAGCTGGAAGGCTGGGAAGAGCTGGAAGACAATGAGAAGGAACAGATAAGCCAGCACATTGCAGGTGGGTGGGGACCACTGCTTTTCCATCGAAATGGTGCTGAGAGAAAAAAGGATAGTAGAGTCCCATTTTTTTCTTTCTTCTTTCCTTTTTTAATTTTTTGGGAAGAATTTCAAACTCAGAAAAGTTGTGAGAATAAAAAAAGAAAAAAGAAAGCTCATAAGCTTTTGCCTAAGACATACCTGTTAACATTTGTTCTCTTTGCATTATCATTTGTGTTTTTATATGCACTGTTCCTCTTTCCACACGTGCACAGCTTGTTTTTTTCCTGAACCGTTTTAGAGTATGTTACACATATTTTGGCCTTTGCCTTTAAATATTTTAGCGCATATATCTTTTTTTTTTTTTAAGCTTTTATTTATTTATTTGACAGATCATAAGTAGGCAGAGAGGCAGGTAGAGAGAGGAGGGGAAGCAGGTTCCATGCTGAGTGGAGAGCCTGATGCGGGGCTCGATTCCAGGACCCTGGGATCATGACCTGAGCTGAAGGCAAACACTTTAACCCACTGAGCTACCCAGGCATCCTTCAGTGCATGTATCTTAAAAACAGGAATATTCTCTCTTGTGACCATAACACGGCAATCAACTCTGGTAAATTGATCCTTTATGTAATACTTTAATGCACCATTTGTATTCCAGTTTTGTCTATTAGTCAAACAATATCTTTTGTAGCTTTTTTCCCCTTCACAGTAGAATCCCACTCTGGGATCAGGTATCACATTTTGTTGTCTCTTTGGCCTCCTTTAATCCAGAACTTTTCCATAGTTTTTCTTTCATCACATTGATATATTTGAAGAATAAGAGTACCTACCATAACCCCCTCTTATCTTTCAATTTATTATCATATGGATTCACAGATTACTTTTTCCTGTGCTTATAATTTTACTGTATTTTATTATTTCGGTACTTAATTGTCCCATATTGGGCCACTTGGGAAAGCCTTTGATCTGGTTTCTGTGTCCTGGATGCCTGCCTCTCTTTTTTTTTTTTTTTTTTTTTTTTTTTTTAAAGTACTTTTTTACTTTATAGCATAATAGTATGCTCTTAGGCTTACCTTACTTTTTTTTTTTTTTTTTTTTTTAAGATTTTAAGTAACCTCTACACCCATTGTGGGACTTGAACTCACAACCCCAAGATCAAGAGTCATGTACTCCACTGGCTGAGCCAGCCAGGTGCCCCTCTTAGGCTTACCTTATATGTATCCTACCACAGCTCTGGAACCAGCGCATTTCTCTGAAGAATGCTGGTTCCTATTAGTGGGGGAATGGCTTTAGAGACCAAAATCTAGATGCTGTGTATCCTTGTTGCCATGAGGTATCTTTGCCTTTAGACCTTTAAGCAGACAGAACTGGAAAAATAGATATTTACACACAAACACATGCATATACACATGCAAACACATGCATATACACAGATACATATATATGCACACATATACATACATATTCACGTGTGTATATTTTAGAAATCTTACACCAATACTTCCAAATCCAGTTAGTCCTTTATGACCTTCCATGTGCTCATCTTTAAAGTAATATTCATATCTTCAATTAAGTATAATTCTGGTCACTGTGGGAGGACTGTGGCAGTAGCTCTAAAAATGGGCACCTGCGTATCGTTGTTCTTTGAGAGGAGAAAAGACTTCGAGGAGAGAAAGCTACTTTGCATATACTTCTTTCTCAAGTTCCTCATCCTGCTGTGCCCTGACTTGGCCATTGGCTCCAGCCTTTGCCACTTCTGACTAATCTTCAGAGGAAGAGGAAAACAAGGTAGAGTCCCAAACTCACACAGCTCAAAAAACACAGCAGCTGGGACTTTCCGTGCCTGTGCCAATCTCATGCTCTGTTCTCCATCTTCATTTTACTTTTTTGTTAATCTGTAAATTGGGGCTATAAATTGGAGCTGAGATCCCCAGGTTTTATCTGTGGAAAGGGGGGTTCTGATTCTACCCAAATCTGGAGATCATCATATATGGGATAAGAGGTGGAGAGTGCTGATGAAAATATAAGTTACTAATAGTTAAAGAGTAATGGGGTCTTTTGTCCCCCGAACACTACCCCCCCACCCAGGACTCTCTTACCCACTACCTCCACTCAAGAAGTACAGCCAGTCCACAACCAACCTTGGAGTAATGCCGTAGTAGTAACTTACCCAGCAAGGCTGTTAAGAACAGTTGTTAAAATTCTTTGAAAGCTTTTCTCAGGGATCTTTCACTGAAACATACTTTTTCTGGGGGTGGGTCCTACAGATCTGTCTTCTAAGGCAACAGGCACACCAAAGAAGAAAGCCATCGTCCAGGCTAAGCTGACAGCCACTGGCCAGGTGACCTCTCCAGTGAAAGGTGCCTCACTCGTCACCAATAGCAATCCCCGGAAATTTTCTGGTTTTTCAGGTGAGAGATTAGAGATACTTTAGCTGTTACAGCCCTCCTAATTTGGAATCCTATTTGAGATTCTGGCTAAGAGTGAAAATTCTGTGCTACCAATCACCTCATTCATAATTCGCTTCCCTCTGAGCAGGGGAAGGTAATGCCTTATTTTCAGCATTCCACTGGCATATTTTAAAATACAGTAATCTCTGTTGCAGCCAAAAGATGTTTGTGTTTTCAAGACTTTTTCCCCCTTGAAGTAGTCACCTGGGTCAGATGGAGATGATTATAACCTGCCCTATAACTTCCTTGTATTTTGGTGATGAAAGGATTTTGAGAAATCGCATCCCTAACCTTGCCCAAACCAAAGATGAGAGTGTGGAAGATGTCCTGTATGGTCTTACGTAATAGGTAGCATTGGGAAGGGGCTTTTACTTTGTAGCTTCGTCTGTTCTTCAGGTAACCTTGGGAAGTACTTTTATGAGGCCCATCTGACGAATGAGAAAGCTGGTGTCTGGTTCATTATGGAGTTAGTATTGATGGTGAGGTCTGCTTAACTCCCAACACCTGTGCTTTTTTACCCTGCACCCTGGTGCCCTTATTTGGAGACATTCTTGTGACTGACTCAGGTGAAGAAAGTAAAGGCAAACACATGGACTCAGAAATTGTTTGGAGAGGTAACTTTAAGTGAGTGAAAGAAGTACAGACTTGAAGTTGGGAGACCTGGGTTCTGGTCCCAGGGCTGTCACGTGACAGCTTGCTCAAGGGGGCAAGTGGCTTTCCCTTGGAGCCTCTGTGGCATCATCTGAAGGGGGAACAGTAATAGCTGCCTGCTTTACCCTACAGTATTCTCACGAGGACTACTGGAGAGAAGATTGCAAAAATTGCCTTGATTCTGTGGGATTTTCTTATTTTAAAACTCCGAGGTTTGTTTTTTGTTTGGTGGTAGGCCAAAGCCAGAAATACAGAGGGGTCGGTGTGGCAATAAGGACAGCACATTCCTGGATGGACCCGGGTCCCAGGGAGGGAAATTTGGGAGGAGCTGAGAGAAGTGGGGCATTCTAAAGTCTTGCAGCCTGCTCAGCATTGACGCTTTGGAATTTTGTCCCCTGAAATCCTCTTCAGATGCCGGGTCAGAGATGAGGATGGATTTAGAATTTACAGACCCCAGACAAGAGGAAGCTTACATCAGCAGCCTGCTTGCTAATGGCTCTCTTGGAAGCTTGCAGAACGAAATGTGCTGTATAAAGGAGGGGAGAGAGGGTCACTCAGGAGTTGTGCATTTATTTGGGGGTGTCTGGAGGAAAGTCTTGCTTGCTGACTACCTTTTATTTTGGCACTGAGAAGCAGGGATGGGTGGGTGGGAGTGGCCAGGGCTCGGGCATGCCTTCTCTCATATGGGCTCCTCATAGAAGAGATGGAACCAGGTCATCTTTAAGGCTCCTTCCAGCCTGTCAGTCTGCGTCAGTCTCCCTCCAACTAACATGTCCCTTTGTTGTTTCTTCTGTCCTCATCCCCACTTTTCTGCAGCTTTACCATTGCTCTGAGGTTCACTTGTTCTCTGCGGTGCTTGAGTAAAGAAACGCGCAGCAGCTGGGCCTCTGTACCGGTGTGAAGCCATTGTTTCTTTACCGTTAACCACTGTGATGCCTGTTGCCCTACCTGTGAGATGGGCATGAGGGTCTCCACCCCACAGGGCTAATTTGGGCGCTGCAGTGCAGCTCCATATAGAGTGCCAGCAGAGTGCTTCCTAGTTTCCCTTTCTTCCGTCTCAGCAAAGCAGATGAATCATCCCTGTTGTTTCTCTCTCCAACAGCCAAGCCCGACAACTCTGGGGCAGCCCGTGCAAGCCCTCCCCCTAAGGCAAGTCTGTCCTCAAGCAGATGTGACCCCAAGCACAAGGATTGTCTGCTACGTGAGTTTCGGAAGTTGTGTGCCATGGTGGCTGAGAATCCTAGCTACAACACGAAGACCCAGATCATCCAGGACTTTCTTCGGAAAGGTTCAGCAGGAGGTGGGGCCTAGAACATCCTGGATGGGCTTTTCCTCTTAAGAGCTCAGAGCCATGGCTGGTTTCATTGCTGTGTGAATCGTACAGTTGCACGGGACCTCATGCTTGGTTTAATCCTTTGTTAATACCGTCTTGAAATTCCCTGTTTCTCTTTTTTTTTTTAATTATTTTTTAAAGGTTTTATTGGAAGAGAGCGGGCTTGAGAGCTTGCACACAGGGGTGGGGGAGGGAGGGAGGGAGAAGCAAACTCCCCGCTGAGCAGGGAGTCTGAATCCAGGCTAGATCGGGGACTCTGGGATCACAACCTGAGCCAAAGGCAAATGTCCAGCCAACTGAGCCACCCAGGTGTCCTAAATATTTTTCATTTTTAAGTAATCTCTATACCCAACGGTGGGGCTCGAACTTAAAACCTGAGATCAAGAGTTGCACGCTCTGTCACCTGCACCAGCCAGGCGCCCCTTGAAATTCTTAATAATTTTGAGCTGAGAACTCTACATTTTTACTTCTTATTGGGCCCCATGAAGAATGCACCAGTTCTGCTCAGAGCACATTGGTATCGCTACTCTTCTGCCCTTACTTTATCCCCAGGAGGCTAGAAGAACATGTGCATTTGACCAAGAGGAAAGTTTACTGTCCTGCACGTTTGATCAGATTTTTGTGACCCATGTGCACAGCTGGAATAGAATATTCCAGTTCCTTGATTCATCTGACAAATCATCACTGAGCATCTGTAATGTGCTCCTCACTGGGGACGCTGAACTGGAAGTTTGGCCCTGCCCTGTGGGAGCTCAGCCAGAGGAGGGAGACACGTGAGCCACGAGCCACCAAATGCTATGGCCTCTAGCACTGTAACGAAAACGCACAGGGCATTTTGGCAGCACAGACCATGACGTAGACCTCTCTCTCGGTTCCTTGAGTTTGTATATGTATTAGTTTAAGCTCCATTTCTCAGGAAGGCCTCCATTCTTCTGTCTCCAGATGGTTTCCACGGTGACGTGTACCTAACAGTGAAGCTGCTGCTGCCAGGTGTTATTAAGAGTGTGTACAACTTGAACGATAAGCAGATTGTGAAGCTTTTCAGCCGCATTTTTAACTGCAACCCAGATGATATGGCACGAGACCTAGAGCAGGTCAGAGGAAAGGGAGGGTAGGCGGCATTCTAGGTGGGGTTCTGCCAAGCCAGGCACCTGAAACCTCTTTTTTCTGATTGGGGCACATACTATTTTGGGAAACTGAAACCTGTTTGAGCAAGCTTCCTTTATGAGAGCTGAATGTGAGGCGACAGCTGTCAGTTTCACAAGGTTCTGAGGACTGCAGTCCTACTCCTGCAGAGCCCCGAGAGGCCTGGATCTTGAGGGACTGGATTTCAGACCTCCCATAGTCTCTCCTAGGGTTGCCATTCTGGACCCTACTTTTTCTTGCTTTTTTTCAGTATAACTTGGTATAACATTCAGCTTTTGTTTGTTCATGACTCCAGCTTTGGCAACATGGAAAGTTTCTATTCAGGCAATCCCCCCACCCCTTTATCTGTTGACCATATTTGTTTCTTAGTTAAAATTCTTTATTTTTTTAAAATATTTTCTTTTTGAGAGAGAAGGGGGGGGGTCATGGGGGAGGAGCAGAGGGAGGGAAAGAATCTTAAGCAGGCTCCCCCCAAGAGGGGGCTCAGTCTCACAACCCTGAGATCATGACCTGAGCCAAAATCAAGAGTCAAACACTTAATTGCCTGAACCACCCAGGTGTCCCTCTAGGTTCAGGTTCTAACAGGAATCAGATTGGCTCAGTTATGGATTAGTCCTTGCATCATCCCTCAGTGAAGGCAGGTGGCCAGATCCTGTGGTGGATAGAGGTGCCCTTTCCAGGAACTGTGGGTGGGATAGATTCTCCAAGAACGAGGTTAATATGTGTGTGGTGGGGACAGAAGTGAGGTTTAAAATCTCTGGTTCATCTTTCATCCTGGGGACTGGAGGGATACACTTAGCCACTCTGGGGTTACAGCCATTTTGGTTTTTGGAGACAGGGCGACGTGTCAGAGACAATCAGAGTCTTCTTTGAGCAGAGCAAGTCTTTCCCCCCAGCTGCCAAGAGCTTCCTTACCATCCAGGAGGTGGACGAGTTCCTCCTTCGGCTCTCCAGGCTCACCAGGGAGGAGGAGCAGCAGCAGGCCCTGCAGGACATTGCCTTCAGGTGGGGGAGCTGCCTGATGGGGATGGGCATAGGGAGATGGAGTCACTGGGGAAGGAAGACCAAGTTGAATGTGCCTCACCCCTAGGTGTACAGCCAATGACCTCAAGTGCATCATCAGATTGATCAAACATGATCTGAAAATGAACTCAGGTGCAAAGCACGTGTGAGTACCAGCCCTCCCCTGACAGCCAAGCTGCTCACTTCCTTTGTTGCCATCTGGCGTCAGGACTTCAGAGTCCTGAGGTGGATTCAAGTCCTAATTCTACCTTGCTCCTTCCTGCTTGGCCCATCACTTGGACCTAGCTCAGCCTATCTTTTCTCATATAAAATGTCATGATGACCTTCTCATGCAGTTGTTAGAATTGAAAGTACAGAATAGATTCAGTAAATCTGTCTGAATTGCTTGCCCACTCCAGCCCATCTTAGCTAAGGTGGCATCCACGTAGACCCAGGATCTCAAAATTGCTAAGTTTTGCAAGAGCATTTTCCCTTGCGAAAGGCTTTAGACAGTGAAACATTAGCTTTCCCACTATACTGAGATCCTTCCTTTCTGTGAGAACTGACCAGTGGTTTTTGTTTCTTTGCTCCTCTCTGCCTTGACAGGTTAGATGCCCTTGACCCCAATGCCTATGAAGCCTTCAAAGCCTCGCGCAACCTGCAGGACGTGGTGGAGAGGGTCCTCCGCAATGAGCAGGAGGTGGAGAAGGAGCCAGGCCGGAGACGAGCTCTGAGCGTCCAGGCTTCCCTGATGACGCCAGTGCAGCCCATGCTGGTAAGGCTGCTGCTCTGGCCCCGCTCCAGATGTTCTGATCCTCCCTGTGAGATCTGGAGGATCGGGGCCAGGCGCAGTGCAGATGTGAATCTCCACAGGGCTCTAAAGGTGAAGGAGAAGACAGTGTTTAGCAGAGACATCTAAGCTTGAGGCCTAGCTCCGCCACCAGCAGGGTATAGGATCTTGAATGAGTTGCTAAGCCTTTCTGGGTTTTTCATTTCCTCATGTGAATGGGGTACGAAGCCTTCTGAAGCATCTACTTAGAGTGGCTGACTGGTCATCTTTCCTAAAGACAGCTGAGTGTGTTAATTAACTCCTAAGTTTCTGTGACCTACCCTGAAGTATCTCTGAGAGGTGGCGGCAGAGCCTGGCTTCCGAGGATCAGGGGCCTTGGCCTCTTCCTTCTGGAAAGAGGAAGCTTAAGGAATGAAGATCATGTCTGACCAAGATCATCTTGAGCCTCTGCTCATTTCATGAGAACTGGGCTTCCCTTTCTACGTTGGTTCCTCTGTGCAATGGGGGCCTCCACCAGTGCTGCCATGCCCAGTGAGAGCTGTGGGGTTGCCCCAGCGGGGCATAGTGACTTTCATGATCTCTGCCTGTGCATTACATACTACAGCCTGTGGTTAGGCTTCTGTGTTTGGGTTAGGGAAGTGTCCTATCTTGCCCGGAATGTGGGACAGCCAGCCCCAAAGTAATGGGATCTCCATCCTGGGGACAGGACTTCTGTCATCCGCAGTAGTGGCCTTTCTGCCCTTTATAGGAATTCTTCTTGGAGTCTGTTTTAAAACCTCTCATTTATTCCAAGAGTGGCATGGGGTAGATAGCTTTGTGCTGAACCACACAGACTTTGGAGTTGGGCCCAGCCGTGAGTGTCATTCCTGCCCTAGATGAGCTGTATACCTTTAAGTGGTAGGCTTAGGCTCTTCAGGCTTCTGTTTTCCCATCCATAGAATGAAATCCATGTCTCTCACGTAAGATAGCACATCAAGGATGCAGCGAAATTATGTGTATGACCTGACATGTACAACCCCCACCGCTGAGATGGTTGGCCATCGTCAGCTTGAGTCAGGATGGCGCTAGGAAGTGAAGAAGCCCTCCTGTGTCCTGTCCTAGGGATCCCTGGCCGCTGCCACCCTGCCAGCCTCCCTGACACCTACACCCTCTCCTCCCCTCTACACACCTCCTGTGCTGAGATAACTGATGCATTTAATAGCAAGCCAAGGCCGTGCAAGATCCTGAATTACTGAGAAAAAAATGAAATGCTGTTTCAGTGGAATTTTATTTGCTCTAAAATAGACCACGTTTGTGGTCCTCAAAAAGCCAGCTCCTGTGTCTGCTGTTGCAACGCTGTAGTCCGAATATGGCACTGCCTAGCCTTGTCCATTCCCCTTGCCTCTTCAGCGGCCTGGTCTCAGGTTATCCTCTGGTCGGCAGGCCCCAGGACCTGGACTCTGGGGCTCTCCATGCTGAGCAGCCCCCACTGAGGAGCACCTGTAAGTCTCCAGGCTTTTCTTTCCCCACCCCAAGGCTGAGGCCTGCAAGTCCATCGAGCACGCGATGAAGAAGTGTCCTAACGGCATGTTTTCTGAGATCAAGTACGATGGGGAGCGAGTGCAGGTGCATAAGAATGGGGACCACTTCAGCTACTTCAGCCGCAGCCTCAAGCCTGTCCTGCCTCACAAGGTATGGGTCCCTTCCTCTCTGCAGGGACTGGCCTTCTCTTCCTGCCCTGAAGAACCTCAAGGCTGGGGTTCCATAGTCATTTCAGCTCTGGGCCATAGTTGAGTTTATTTTGTAGTCATTGAAGGAATCTATTTGTTTTTGGAGTCTTATAATGAAGGGCTGCTCCATGGGGACAGCCGAAGAGCCCAGACATGGGTTAGTCAGCACAGAGCCCCAGGGGATGGTGACGCTCCCCTTGCCCACAGTGATGCTAGGACAGTGAGCTCACCTGGCAAGCGACTTGCAGTGCTTCTCTTTTGTGTTTCCATGTCCTGTGTGCTCCCCAGTGCTAAATTACCTCCCGGGGACAGAGGGCTGGTAGGCTGTCCTTCATGAGTCTGTTTGATAAACCTTTATTGAGGGCTTAGTCTGGGCTAGGCACTGTTCTTGGTAGTGGGTGTGCAGTAGTGAAAAAAGGACAGAAGTACTTGGAAGCTTACATTCTGATGTAAACACAGTCCAGCGGGGACAAATGAGAGCCCAGACTCCTGTCCTTTAAGGGGCATTAAGAACCTCGCCCCTTAGTCCTTCTCAGCACCCAGGGCCTCTGTGAGTCTTTGGACTTTCCTCAGGGAAAAGCAGCTGGAACATCTGGCCCCAGTAGCTAGTGAGTAATGGGGCTTCCTGTGCTAGCTGCCCCTTCTCTACTAGGACCGACTCCATTCTTTTTTTTTTTTTTTTTTTTTTAAGATTTTATTTATTTATTTGACAGAGATCATAAGTAGAGAGGCAGGCAGAGAGAGAGGAAGGGAAGCAGGCTCCCTGCCGAGCAGAGAGCCCGATGCGGGGCTCGATCCCAGGACCCTGGGATCATGGCCTGAGCCGAAGGTAGAGGCTTTAACCCACTGAGCCACCCAGGCGCCAGCACCGACTCTATTCTTCAGAGCCCTGGGGTGAAGGGGATGTGTCGTGGGACTCCTGTGCTGCCCTCACCCTTGCCTTCCTGCTGGACCTCTGAGCATTGGGCTGTTTATTTCAGGTGTCCAGAGGAGAGCTAAGCATTGGCCTCCGTGGGGCCCAGTAAAACTGCCCCGGAACTGCTCCTGGGGAGCTACCCGGTGGGCCCCTCTGTTACCTGGAAGAAGTCTGGGCCCTGCTCTCCCTCACCAGCTGTCCTGGGTCTCTCTTGAACTTGTGATTTGTAAGGAGCTGGGTTGAGGATTGAAGCCAAGTGGGACAGCGGGACAGGCCTTTCCTGTCCCCGCTCCAAGCATCATAGGTTGTGAGGGCCTGTGTACCCTGCCCAGGGGAGGACTCAGGCCCAGTCGTGCTCACTGGAACTCACCACTGGCAGCGCTTGGCAGGGGCCACCCTGGGTTCAATGAGACTACTCCCTGAACGGGATCCCAGAGACTGGGGTCCTGCCTGTATCGGGAAAGACTCTCGATTGCAAACATCCTCTCTTACTCATTTAGAAGATGGCTGTGGGTTCTGAGCTCCCACTCGGAGAAGACCCTCCTGTTTCCTTGCTGCTCCTGAGAGGATTCATTTACTCCTTTCCATCCATCTTTTTATAAAAGCTCACCTGTTCTCCCCCACAAATGTCTGCCTGCCCATGTTTATTCCTCCCTTCCACGTTTGTCCACCCCTACCTCCTCCTCCACATACTTTCTTCCTTTTTCCCCCGAACTCTCCTCCATGGCCCAGAGTGGTTCCATCCAGGCTGACCTTTTCCTGGGTCGCAAACGCACCTCTCCTCTCGTCTCAGTGGCTGCTAAGGCATAGGTGTGTTTTGCACATGAGTTTGGCTTCCACATATTGGTGTTCTGTGTTCGTTCTGGGGCCTGGCTTTTGCTTTCTGGCTCAGCTTTAGGTCACTGCCGCCCGTTCTTCCCTCACCTGAGTCCCCTTTCTGCCCCCCAGGTGGCCCACTTCAAGGACTACATCCCTCAGGCTTTTCCTGGAGGCCACAGCATGATCTTGGACTCCGAGGTGCTCTTGATTGACACGAAGACGGGCAAACCACTGCCCTTTGGGACTCTCGGAGTGCACAAGGTACCGGCCCGGCGCCCGGTGTGCAGGACTGAGCTGCTGTGAGCACGTGTACATGTATCTTTGTGCGCCCTTGCTCACGGCGGAGGGGAATCCGCTCAGGGTGGGGCTTATTCTTTGTTTCTGAGCTATTTCTGAATTTAGCCCTGAGTTTAGACATGTTTTTTGTTTTTTACATAAAAGGAGCTAGTATTGGGAACTCAGAATTGGGTTGGTTTCCATTTTGGACTGTCTGCCAAGTGCCCTTGTGGCCCGGGGGCTTCCGAACACATACAGGACTGTTCTGTCCACTGCATCCCGGGTCCTTGTTTTTTGTTTTAAAGATTTTATTTATTTATTTGACAGAGACACAGCAAGAGAGGGAACACAGGCAGGGGGAGTGGGAGAGGGAAAGCAGGCTTCTGGCCAAGCAGAGAGCCTGATGTGGGGCTCGATCCCAGTACGCTGGGATCATGACCTGAGCTGAAGGCAGACACTTAACTGAGCCCCCTGGGTCCATGTTTTATACCCACTTATTTTGGGCCTCATGTATCTACTACCTTGTTTCCCCTTACAGAAAGCTGCCTTCCAGGATGCTAATGTTTGCCTGTTTGTTTTTGATTGTATCTACTTCAATGATGTCAGCCTGATGGACAGGTAGAGATCTGCTTTTGGTTCCTGGGTTAGGAGGGGTGGGGGTTCAGATTGGACAGGAAGGAGGGGAAGGGGCTGAAGCATATGCCTCTTTGTATCCAAGAACTGGGGAGGAGGGAGCCAAGAGGTTGCATACTTGCCACACACTCAACTCCCCACTGACTGTGAGAGCCGTTTTGCTGACTGGGTGTCCTGAGAGCTTAATTCAGAGAGAGGAAACCCAGATCCCCACAGAAGTTTCTGTGCTCTAGCAAAGTGGACTATTGAGAGAAACAAACTGTGAACACTATAGGGTCTCAGACAGCACCCATGGGGGCATAAGGCAGATGCTTTTTAGCCCGGTTTTGCTTTCGGGAGAGGTGGCCAGGAAGCTGGGACTAGAAGAGGCCTGGAGGTGGGGACCATCTGAGGGAGAATTAGCGGTCTTGACTTCACTGCATGCAGATTCTTGGGTATGAGAAACCAGGATTGGCCCCTTGCACACCTAGACATGTGTCCCTCTCCCACCCTCCCACACTGGCCCCATCACTGAGTGGGGAGGGGGAGAAGATAAGAGGGGAAGGGGAAAGACTTGTTGGGCCTTGGACTTCAGTCCAGATAACCACCCAGCCTTGGGCTCGGGGGCCAGCGGTGGTGGGGCGGCGGCTGCATGGATGAAAAATGAGAGTGGGAGTCATTTTTCATGTGGGACCAGACGGTCTGGGCTAGAGGCCAGTTCTCCCGCGGCTCCATGACAGAAACAGGCACTGCAAGGATGAAGTGGCTTTGTACGACAGCTCATGGTTGTCCGTGTTCGGTTGCAAGGGAACCCTTATCATCCCAACACGCAGAACTGTGAGGCTGGGGGCTTGGAGCCACAGCAGACCCTGTCTTGAAGCTGCAGTTGGTTATGCCCCTCCCTCCTCAACACTCTGAATGGGGTGGGAGGGTCCTGACCTGACCTCCGCCCTCTCGTCCCCCTTAGGCCTCTGTGTGAGCGGCGGAAGTTTCTTCATGATAACATGGTTGAAATTCCCAACCGGATCATGTTCTCAGAAATGAAGCAAGTCACTGTGAGTAAAGACCCCACCCCAGACAGCAGCCTGGTGGTTCAAAAGCAGGGCAGAGAACCCCTGGTCAGATGTGACGGGGAGAATGAGTCCTCGTTTTCTCACGGGGGCTGCCACTATGTATAGGTTGTTTCCTAGTCTCCACCTACAAGGACAGGGCCTGAAACATCCTTCCTAGCTGGGCTCCCTGTGTCTCAAAGCTGCAGCCACTTTCTGGTTGGGAGAACTCCTGCTTTGCAAGACCATTGTTCATGTGTTCAAGTTGGGGTATTTGCAGCAGGTGCTTTACTAGTGTGCAAAAGGGAACCACCACCACCTTCCCACCGTGGTGCTCTCTGTTCACACACCAACCTTAGCGTCTCTCTGTTACCTTCAGAAAGCTGCAGACTTGGCTGACATGATCAACCGGGTTATCCGAGAGGGGCTGGAAGGGCTGGTGCTGAAGGATGTGAAGGTGAGCTGCTCACACCCTGTGCTTGCTTTCTCCCACGGGCTGCCTCCCCCAGCCTTTCCAGCCCTGGCCAGCAGAGGGTGGTGGCGGTCTGAGGTGGCCAGGGTTGGGTGTGGCAGGGCCTCCTTTCCAGGGTTTCACTGGCTCTGTTCCAGATCTGGAGGATGGGTTGGTGTATGTTCCCTGGGACGGCAGCTAAGGGCTCTTGCTCAGAGTGGAGTGGGCATTGGTAAAGCCGATATGTCAAATGAAGAGGTAAATCCCACCCTCCTAGAGTTTCCATTCTAGTTTGAGGTCTCTCTCCTGCTCTTCCCTCAGGGTACATATGAGCCTGGAAAGCGGCACTGGCTGAAAGTGAAGAAAGACTATTTAAACGAGGGGGCCATGGCTGACACAGCTGACCTGGTGGTCCTTGGGGCCTTCTATGGGCAAGGGAGCAAAGGTCAGGATGGCCTCCAGCCCCCAGGATGGTACTTCTTTGAAAGGCACCACCACTCAAGGTGTAGCTGGCCTTTTTATCGGCTTGATCTGCCAGCATGGCCGGTCATGATGCCCACAGCTGTGGGATCAAGGGCCCCAACCCAGCATGTCACCTAGGCAGGGACACTGGAGAGTTACAGACTTGGGCAGGGAGGGGTCAGGCAGGAATACCCCATGCTATTTGGCACAAAGAAGCTCACCGTTGGCTAGTTTCTGGGGGCCTAGTCACTTTCTCCTCAGGGAAAAACCTCAGAATCTCCTGACTGGCAGGAAAGCTGGGCTCTGAGGAGTCAACTGTGTGCTAGACTCTATTTAATTTTTTACTCCTCACCAGAGCTTAACAAGTTATACATGATGAGCTCCAGTTTACTGAAAAGGAGAATGGGGCTCGTATAGGTTAAACTTGTACGGCTAGCAGGAGGTAGGCCCAGGAGGTGAGCTCGTCTCTCTGATGCCAAGGCTCAGGTCTTTCCCCTCCAGCAGGCTGCCCCTCACTGGGCATGTGGGGCTGATGGCAGTGGCTCCCTCCATCCACCACTTAACTCACCCATGTTCCCGCCCCCAGGTGGCATGATGTCCATCTTCCTCATGGGCTGCTATGACCCAAGCAGCCAGAAGTGGTGCACGGTCACCAAGTGTGCAGGAGGCCATGATGACGCAACCCTCGCCCGCCTGCAGAAGGAACTGGACATGGTGAAGATCAGCAAGGTGAGGAAGGGAGCTGTTCGGCCCAGACACCTGGACTGGACCTCGTCCCCGAGACTGGTTGTGCTTATCGTTTATCTGTGTCCGCAGAAAGGAGAGCTGCTGCTTGGCCATGGGAATTGTAGGCCTTTAGAGGCTTTGAGGGCCGACCTTGTGGAAACTGGCCCGCATGCCCCCCCTGGCCACGCCGTCTCGGGGCAGGGAGGATCCCATGGGGTGAGGGTCAGCTTTCTGTGAAAAGTCACCTCTTCACACAAGCCCCCCACGAAGGGGGGTTTAAGTTTTGTTTTGGCTTGGGAAGGGCCCAGGACAGCATCTTTTCTTTTTCAGGATCCCAGCAAGATACCCAGCTGGCTGAAAATCAACAAGATCTACTATCCTGACTTTATAGTCCCAGACCCAAAGGTACCAGCCAAGGGGCCTGGGCGTCTCCTGCCCGCAGGAGGCGCTTGCAGATTGTCTGGCCCCACAGAGAGCCATCTCCGCCTCACTGACAGCCCAGCCCAGGATGGGGATCTGGACTGTTCAGCCAAGGGACGGGCCAGTCCACACTGAGGAATTGTCCTTAGTAGGGGCAGGATGAGACCAGCCATCCCCCAGACACACAGAAATGGTTTGCTCTGGAAGCTACCTAGGCCACTTCCTTCCATGCACTGACAGAGAAACTGAGGCCCAAAAGGAGAGCTGGAACTTCCCTCGGGTCCCATAGCATCAGCAGCAACAGTGGGACTAGAACCCATCTCCAGCCTGTTAGCCAGTGCTGGTCTGTATTGCTTCTTGCTGGTTGGTGGTGGTGGGGCGGGGGGGTTCCTTCTTAACCAGTGACTGAATCCTGACAGAAAGCTGCTGTGTGGGAGATCACAGGGGCGGAGTTCTCCAAGTCTGAGGCTCACACAGCCGACGGGATCTCCATCCGATTCCCACGTTGCACCTGCATCCGTGATGATAAGGACTGGAAATCTGCCACTAACCTCCCCCAACTCAAGGTGCCAACATCTATTGCATGTGTGTTGTCCCCCACTGTCCCAGCCTCGGAACCCTGGCTCTCTGGCCTGCTCATGTGTTCTCTTCTCCCCCTGCCCCCCGTATGTCTCTGCCCAGCCCCCCACCGCCGTCCACCGAGACAGGGCACAGAGGGCAGTGGAGGGAGACATGCCTGCCCCAGGGCCTCAAGAGGAGAGAGCTGAGTGTGCTGTTCTCAGCTTCCTGCTCTACTGCTCAGGGCTGGGCCCCAGGCTATAGTCTACGATGCTGTTAAGAACCAGGGGACAGAGAACAGTGATTTGTACCCATGATCCAAGGAATGGCCAAAATTTAGAAAAGCACCAAGAAAGCCAGCCTCTATTCCCTGCCATTTCTCTCTCTTCTTTATTCCTCAGCCCCATGGGCCTAACCTGCTTCAGAGGCCAGTGGCTAGGAAGAGGATGAGAGCCCCTGACATTCGGTGTCACCCCCCACAGGAACTGTACCAGCTGTCCAAGGAGAGAGCGGGCTTCACAGTGGCGGCCGGAGAGGAGGGGAGCTCCACCACAGGGGGCAGCAGCGGAGAGAACCAGGGTACCTCGGGGCCTGCGGGGGCTCACAAGGCCTCCAAGGCCTCCCTGAAGCAGCCCTCCACCAGTGCCAAGAAGGCAGGAGGAAGGCCGAGTAGCCCCAACAGCAGAGGCGGTAAGGGGGTGGGTGGTGAAGAGTGTGCTGTGAAGGCAGAGCTCAGAGGACGGGGACCCAGTCTTGCCAGGCATCTCTGAGGTCACATGGTTCGCTCTGTCCACTGCCGCAGACCCGGAACCCATTCCTGTGGTGTGTCCAGCCACAGGCCCCTCCATCTGCTCAGTAGAACTGAGTGACCAGCTCCTGGGAGAGCCTGTCAGATCTGGGGATGAACCGCCTCCGAGCTAGAGGCCTTACCCGCCGAGAGCCTCCTTGGCCAGCTCCCCCAGACTCCCAGCAGAGCCAGGACCTGGCCTCTCCCTCGGCTGCCCTGACCCCAGGGGTAGCAGCTTTCCTCCCCACTCTGGTTCTCATCGCAGGCTGTCTCCCACAGGCCACCAGCGGATTGTGAAAGTGGGGCAGAAGCGGAAGGCTCCCGATGAGACTGCGTGCCCAGCAAAGGTGAGGGGAAGAATGGCAGTGTCCCAGGGGCCCTGCTGGCCCGGAGCTTCATGTTCCCAGCCCTCTGCCCTTGGGCACTGGGAGGAGTGAAGGTGTTTTGGGGACTGACGGCCAGACCCTGTGGCCTGCGGTAGCTGCTCACCCACCCCGGGCCTGTCCCGCAGGACAGCCGCTCCACCCTGTGCCCTCTCATTGCCTTGCAGAGGCGGCCGGCCAGCCCGCACAGAGGAAGGAGAGCCGTGCCAGCAGGCAGGAGATAGAACAGCCCGGCCTCACTGAGAGAGGCTGCAGGTCCCAAGTCCCAGTTTGCATTAAAGAGAAGGGAGAGAGCCTGGTCTGGGTGGAGTGCAGCTGTGTGAGTTTGTGCTCAGGGCCAAAGCAGAACCAGCCCCACCCCGAGGAGCAGGGCAGGGGCACTGGCCAGGTGACTGGCCTCCTACCTGCAACGCCCTTCCCTTCTTGTCCTCCCCCGTTTGTCTTTGGTCTGAAAACAGCCGTTGAGCTGCTCCTGAATGTGGCAGTTAGGCTCAGCCCTGGGGGAGCTGCTGGCCCACAGGGTACAGAGGTAAACACTGGATCTCTGTCCGGTGTGATGGACCCAACAGTCCTCCTCCCCCTAGCCAAAGCCAGCATCGGAGATTGCCAAGTGGAGTCTGCACCCAGTCCCCAGCAGAAGTAGGGAACTTTTCCCATCTTTTCCCTACCGGAAGCCCCTGCCCCCGTCCATAGCAGAGCAGGGCTCCTAACCCCCATGTCTAGCTGCCTGTGTGCCGCGCACTGCTCCGTCGGCCAGCGTCACGGAGTCTGAGAGCCACTGGCCCTGCCCCCTGGGTGGTGCTATAATAGACACCTTCTCCTCTTCTCCAGGTCCCCAGTGTGGGGACCCAGCTACGCTCCCTCCTTTTCCTCTAGACCGATGCGGTATGTGCCCTCTGGAGTGGCTGGGGGACTGGGGCTTTGATACATGGTCCTTTCCTCCAGTCAGCTCTGAGATGGCTCCCTCCGTCTCTGGCTCTGGTTCTCAGACCTCCTTCCTGCCTGCCTGTGCTACGCTGGGTGGAGCCCCGGCCTGACCGCTGCGCATTTGCAGGTGCTGCTGGACATCTTCACTGGGGTGCGGCTCTACCTGCCACCCTCCACACCAGACTTCAGCCGTCTCAGACGCTACTTTGTGGCATTCGATGGGGACCTGGTGCAGGAATTTGACATGGCCTCAGCCACACATGTGCTGGGTAGCAGGGACAAGAACCCTGAGGCCCAGCAGGTCTCCCCGGAGTGGATTTGGGCCTGTATCCGGAAACGAAGGCTGGTGGCCCCCTGCTAGGACTGCGGCCCTCCCTCGCCATTGGCCACACGCTCTGCTTCATTTGGGGGTGGGCCTGGGCCAGCAGGCGAAGGCAAGAACACAGTGGTGGGGCCTGGGGGAGGGTGGCGGTGGGGGGTTGGGGAAATGGCCTTTCTTCTCCAAGCAGTGCGTCTTCCAGAACCTACCAGCCGTGGTCTCTTCCCAGCCAGGACTTCATGGCTGCGGGTGCCGCCGGGGAAGTCTGTGTCTCCTGCTGGTTTACATAGATCTTTCTGATCTGGGTGCTGGTTTGGTTGTATTTCTGTTTTCTTTTAAAAGTTTTTTTTTTTTTTTTTTCCCCCTATAAATAAAATACCTTTCAGTTACCCCGTCCTTCACTCCTTCTCCCCCGTAGGCCCCCTAGTGGTCAGGCACGGAGTGACGCTGAGCTGTTAAAGCTCAGAGCACAGCCACCTGCCCCTTCACTTGCAGGCTGGTTTTAAAGTTGTATTTAAAAGACTGCTCTCAGAAATGTTCTTATTATTTGGCAGGACTTGTATTCAGCCTGGCCCTTTTTGCCAGGAATGTAGCCTCCTTTGAAAGAAAACAAGATGAATTTTATGACTTAATTCTCTGTGTTCTCCTCTTACAGGGTGTGGGTCCTGGTTTGAAGGGAGGGAACCAGGATCAGGTAGGAAAACGGGGCTTTATAAGGGAGGTTATTGGAGCTACTCCACTGGGAAATACAGGACTCCAGGAGGCTCTGCCTCCCCTACATTTGGAAATAAGACTGGTCTTTAAAATAAAAAACCCACTCAAGGACAAAACCTATACGGCCTCCTTACCAAGAAAGGCTCCCATGCCACCCAAGGCTGGTTTATTGGAATAAAAGGAAAACAGTTCCGTGGAGAGGAGTGTATTCAGTAGAACTTTTCGTGGCAATGGAAACACCTTGTAGATCTTCCCTGGCCAAAATAAACGAGGCACGCTTAGCCACCTATCAGGTGCTCAGCAGCCGACACCACGGAGGAACTCAAGTTTTGGTTTTACCTCAGCCTTCCATGGTCACGTGGGGCTGGGAACGGCCACACTGGCTGGTGCAGCACCAGGCCTGGTTCACACCTGAGTTCTTGAGCGTGTGACCCTCCGTCCCTCCCAGAGGTGTGGGGAGAACGGCCCCTAAACCCACAGGCTGCTGCCAAGAGCGCACGAACTCCGCCGCCTCACGGGACGCAGCCAGCACGGGCCTGGCTCACAGTCCTGTAAGCTGGGACAGGCTCCTCAGGTGGTCTCCTCGTTCCAGACTGGTGTCCAGGAGTTCAGTTCTGCTGACTCTTTAGAGTCTGTTCTCTTTTTTTCTTACTAGCAACAGGTTGTCAGGCTTGTTTGTCCATCCCCTGTGAGTTAAGGTAATGAGACTCAACTTCTGGAACACGCTTGAGTGGGCCTGTAAGATTGAGGACCACTACCTCCCTCGGCCCTCCTCCAGGGTGCTCAACTAAGCTAATATTCCACTGGGAGGCTGCTAGTCAGTCAGCATAGAGGCCAGCCCTAACCCGATCTGGGGGTCTCTACCTGCCCGTTAAGATGTGTTGGGAAGAGGGGGCAGGAGGGATTGGTACCGCCCTGACTCTGGCCCAGCACACTGGTGTTTTTGAATAGGCACCATTCAGTCTAGTGAGAGTACGGAGAATAAGACTCCCTTTATTCTATCCTTTGCGGAGACAAAAGCCACTGCTTTGAGCACTGACCTACATAAATTTCCATCCCCCTCTCCAGCCTCCTCAAGCCAAGCTGCCAGATGGGGCAGCAGAACAAAGCATTCCCCCTGGCATTCTGCCAGAGGACACTGCCACTGCCCTTTGACCCCACTGCCCCAGCCCCACCTGTCCTGACCTGTGGCTTACACTCAGGATGCACCCTCGCAGCACCAGGGCCCTGCCAGCCACTGGGGAGCAGCTCCGTAATGAGCTTGGCCCAGAGGCCCTTTCTGGCCTCGTTGTGTGCTTTCTCCAATTCCCTGTTGAAGGTGTTAGAGGTCTCTTTCCTTCTGGTCTTCCTCAGGAGTGTTCTCCTCTGCTGCCGAGATTATACGGTCTATACAATTCTGTATTTCCGTGCCCCGCCCCCGCCAGGCAACAGCATCTTAAACCTCCCCAGCACAGTGCTCAAGGCCTGCCCACCTTTGGACCTTTGTTTACATGCTGCTGGTTGACAGCGGACAGTAGGTCGTCCTGGGTGCCCAGTGGAGGACAGAATGCTGCAGCTTAGCCTCAGCCCTTACTGCCTCCAGGCAAGACTGTTTCCTCTCCTCGCCTCAAGTCCCAAGGCGGATCTGCACATAATCTAGCTCTCCCCACACAGGCCTGTGCCACACAGCTGGGCTGGGTCAACCTCTGAGCCACACCAACTGTACAGCTGTATCCAGAAGCTTCCATCCCTGGGGTTACCTGAAGACTTAACTGAGCACATTGGCTCTCCTCAGATTCCTTTGTACCCACATCTCTAAGGCCCATCTCTACAAGGTCAGTGTCAATGTCTGGTCTCACGTGGTATTTCTTCCTTAGTGCTAAAGCTGGTCCTTTGGCTACACAGCTCCCATCCTCTTCTAGGCTGTTCCATGGCAGCTTCCACATACTAGTTGTGAGATCTTGAACAAGTCAAAACACTGCTGAACTTAATTTCCTCATCTGTTGAACAGGAGTATCCACATGGCCACCTGGCCCAGGCACCTCCACAAGTAATGCAGTCTGTGAAGAGCCTGGGCTCAGCCTGTGGGCCCTCAGCTCTGTCGCAGTCTTGACCTCTGGTGTCCTCCCACCAGATCAGACAGGTATCTCCAGTGAAATTTTATTATAAAATTATAAAGCAGAGCTCTGTAACAAAAAATACACATCTGGGTTTGCTTTAACACCCACGTAAGTCTGAGAGAATCTTAATATAAGCCACTTGAAATACCACATTCACATCTGAAAGATTTCAACAAATTTATACAATATATATTGTGCACAGACTCCTGCACAGCTCCTGGGTACGAGCTTGGATCCAGCTATTCCAGGGTACTGAGAACCAGTCAGCTCTTCCAAGTCTTAAAACAAGTCTCAAAACGATCACAGCCAAAGCTATGGAATAATTGGAAGAATTAAGATGTTTCATGATAATTGAGACCAAGGATCCGTGAGGGGCAAGGGAGAGCACTTGGAGATAAAAATCAAGTTTTCTACCTAGACTGGATAGTAACTGAAATGGGATCTTGGAATTCCCAGCCTTTATTTGGTGTAATAATGATGAACAATAAATCAGGGTGGTTTGACATCTTTTTTTCCTGAATGGAAACCTTCACTGAGATCAAAAGACTTAAAGGCAAGTTCTTTCTCCAAAATGAGCAAATGATAGCAGTTCTAATTCTTACTGAGGTTACTAACCAACCTTCAGGATATTATTTTTAACTTCTGTCTAGGAGGGAATGTGGGAGGTAGGAGAGGTAAGGCCTCAGCAGTGAAAGCAGTTTTTAAGTAGGGAGAGAGCCAGCTTCTGCCCTGAAGTTATTGCTAGATCGTAACTAAGTTGCATATATATGTGTATATATACACACACACCTGTTACAGTGGAACCGAGAAGCAGCTGAATGCTCTGCTAAGCTTGCAGGCATTGTAAACGGTCGTAGGTACTGTCCAGCAGAAGAGCGAAAGGTCCTCATCGCAGACCTCTCTCTTGATTCCCCCGATTCCTACAAAGGCTGTCCCAGAATCAGACCATCCAGGACTTGGGTGTAATGTCAAGGTAAGTGGCCTAGTGTGCAACCGACAACTGCTTTATGAAATAATTTCGTTCTTCTGAAGGGGAATAGTGGTTGATGGGGGGAGGCCTAAGTATGTCTGTACCAATAAGCAGGTCCCCCTGGAGGTTTCCCACTGTTTTCCAAAGTCCTGACTGCTTCCAGTCTGTGAGAATTTGACTGCACAGCAGGGGGAAAGGGTAGCAAGTGGTCTGCTAAGGCCCTCTGGAGCTTAGGGGTTGTGTAGTTCACCCCCGGGGAACGGCAGCACACACAGCTCTTCTGATACCACATGTTCTTGGCCTTGCTGCTCCAGCAAGCTTAAGCCCTTTGGCTCTTCCAGTGGTAGACCCACCCTAAGAGGGCTCAAGAATATGCTTCTTCTAGACCTCCCCTCAAATCAGTAGGCTAAGGAAGGAAATGGGAGTGGGGAGTCCCCGCTAACCTAGGGAATCAAGACTTGCAGCTGTCTGCCCCAGGGTTGAATCCAGTCCCATTCAGTATCTTCCAATACCCCTTAGGTGTTCAGTTTCAGTCTCCAGGAACTTCATGAGAAGTGTGGCTAGAGAAGAGCAAGGCTCTTTGCCTTAGTCTCTATGCCTTAGTGAGACCATGTTTAAAACCTCCGTGGGAGAGGGACTTCATTCCCAGGGGAAAGTGGTTTGCAATTCCTTTGTGTTGGAGAAGTCAAAAGCAGTTTCCACCCAAAACTTTCCCTTTTCTCGTAAACTAAAATCAAGGGTGGCGCACAGGCCCTAAGAGCACCAGAGCTCGATGCCCGTGCCATCTCACACACACAGACTTAAACTTCCCTGCAGATGCTTTGCTGCCTCCCAAGGTTCAGTCAGGAGACTCCTCGCTTCCAATCCCAGCACTTCAGGAAGCAACTCTAAATGACTTTGCAATTTTCCAATAGCATTTGTGTTTCATTTCTCACCAGAGAAAAAGTTTACTGGTCCAGATTTAGTCCTAAGGAGGATCACTATTGGTCTGGTAAGCTAACATCTTTTTGGTCTGAAGAAACAAATTTTAGGCAATGTAGCAAGAGACTAGCAAAGCTGGTTAAAGCACAGAAAGCCAGAGACCAGAAATAAACCCAAATGTGCTGGGGAGGAAGAGAACCATTTCTACCAGGACCTCTGACGGCTGGAACACAGGTGGCTCAGGGATGGCCAGGGTACAGGGGGAAGGGGGAAACTGTTAGGTTTACAGAGGAAGGGAGGAAAATCTGGTCCAAGTTCTGGAAAATCCTCTCTTCATCAATTACCATCATTACCCCAAGATCACTGGAACAGGGACTTGCCCACGCGATCTGTACCAGTTCCCACCGGCCTCGGGCTCCGCCAGCCAAGAGGTGCGCCGCCGAGGTGGGACAGGCATGCCCAGAGGTGACCGCATCTTTGCTTGCAGATTCTCTTGTTAGCCTGCCCCTCCGCAAGCTGGTCGTTCTGGAGCCCAGACCCTTCCAGCTCTGTCCCTGTAAGGCACTGAAGAAGCCGGCGCCAGCCTTCAGGATCTGAAGACGTGCACGGCTCGGATCACATACTGCCGACAGATGGGACACTCATTCATGCGCTTGCCGCACTTGGTGCAGGTGACCATGTGACCGCACTCCAGCAAGACACAGTCAATGGGCGAGTCCATGCAGATCCTGCACAGGTTCTCCTCCACGCTGGGCGGCACTGCTCCACCTGGTGGGGGGAGGGACGGCAGGGAGAGGAGACTGTAAGTGCAGGGGGCAGCAGGGGGACAGAAGGGGCATGCTGAGGACACCCCAAATCCACACACTGCCCTCAGCTAGAACTCCAGGAACCAGCCCCACCTCTCCTGGCCAGGCTGCAGATGTGGATAATAAAGTACTTAGAGATCAAATACAACCCAGAAGAGGACAGCTAAATAAGGCAAAGTCCTCAAAGCTTCAAAGAGTTGCGGCTGTAATATGGTGAGTAAGTGGCACTTAGGGACTCATTATCCCCCGAGGCCGAACATGCTGAAAAGATAAAAACTGGTTCCAAAAAGTGTGATACGATCGGAACTGTAGTGAATGGTTCTTGAAGGATTGCAAGGCTTCTCAGTCAACATATCCCCAACTGAATACAGCCAAGGATCCTGGGGGCTCCCTCTGTGTGCTGTCCCCCAGCCTTCCCCAGGGCTTCCTCTGAGGAGGCTGCCCAGCGGAAGAGCCCAGCTCCCCCCACACCAGCTTCTCAACATGGGATTAAAAGGTCTTAACTATTGAGCTCCCCCACGACTCTGCGAGCTCCTTAATTCAACCTATTTGCTTGATTTCTGCAACTATATACTTAGCATTTGTTAGATGCTCTGAGGTCAGATCTTCCTCTTTGAATCTCTAAAATGCCAATCATGTGGTACGTGTTCTCAAAATGTCTGATAAATGAACATCTCTCAAGGGAGTCCTAACAGCTCACATTTGTGCAAGTCTGTGCCAGGCAGGGTCCTAAGAGTTTTGCATATTTAACTCTTTTTGAATCCTTGTGAAAACTATGAAGTAGGTACCTTATAGATGAGGCCACTGAGGCCAAGGAGTTAAGTGGCTGGCCCACGGACACACAGCTACTAAGCAGAGCCAGGATTTGAATCCAGGCAGGCCTCCTAGGCAAGTGACCTGAGGACAGGGACTATCAAATTAGTATTAACTGCCCAGTGCACAAAATTCTCAATAACTTCCAGCTAGCTTATGTGAGCAAGGAGGTACAGAGCGTCTGGCCCACTAAAGTATGATACTTTAGTGCAAACACAGAAGAACCTTCATGTCCAAAAACCTAGCCATCCCTAGCATGTTTTAAATGGTAGCCTGAAGCCCCAGGTGGGGCTCCATGCTCAGTGCAGACTCAGCTTGAGATTCTCTCCCTCTCCCTCTGCCCCTCCCTCTGCCCTGTGTGTGCATGCATGTGCGCCTTTGCTCGCTTGCTCTGTCTCTCTCGTCTAAAAATAGTAAAATCTTTAAATGGTAGCCTGAACCACGGAGCTGTAAGTAGGGAACTGGTTTCATACCAGTCACCTGTCCCACTCCACAGGGGAATTCTCTGTCCTCTGCTGCTCGGCATTTTCTCCTACTTCCTGGACTCTTCAGAAAGTCTGCACTTAGGGGAGGCTTCGGGATTTATCAGCTGGAAGACTCTGCCCCCTTCTGAGCAAAAGGCCATTTTGCCAAATAACAAACTTGGAGTCTTCTGAAAGTTTTAAAATGGTTTGCAGGCCCCCAACACTACTCTGAGGACATTCTTTCTCGGGGGAAGAGCTCACAACCATACAGCCTTGAAGCTTTCAAAAAGAAATGAGGCCTAGACCCAGCTGGATGCCTGCAGTGAGTCCTGGGGTCCCTGAAGCTCCTGTGGTGGTCTCGAGCACACAGGTGGGTGTGTAGCAGCTGAGGTGGTAGATGCGCCTTGTGCCCAGAGAGCACACAAGTGATCCCTTTCCTATTCAGTCCCCAGAGCAGCTCTAGCCACCACCCAGCCCTGTACAAACAAGGCTCAGAGACCCTCTCCTCAGATGACAATGGAGTGAAAACCATAGGGGAAGGAGCGCCATAGCAGCAGAGGTATGAAAAATGAACTGAAGGTCACACATACCACCACTCACTTTGTTAAATATTTTACAAATGCTTGCTCCTGAGCTCTGGCAACCCAAAGACCTGCAAATCAATCTGCCCCTGGGTCTGCTGCCACTCTTCACCCTTCCCAGCAAGGCGAGAATGAGAATTTTTAAAGATGCTGAGAAGCCCTGCTTCCCCATGCATTTCCCCCAGTTCTCTCTGCGGATGCCAGTATGCTCAGAATTCTTAGACTTCTAAGAGGAAGCAGGGTTGGCAGAAGGGAAAGACACAAGAGCTCAGAGCCTAAGCACGGTCCCAAGCAGAAGCAACTACGTACCGTTTTGGTCTTCAGCACCACACACTGAAAAGGAAAGAGAAAGAAGAGGTAAGGAAAGTCTCCAACCAGCCTAACTTTTGCAGTCGGACTGCTTCCCTGCTTGGGAACCAGGCTGGCCAAGAGCCCGGCCGGACGCCTGCCCTCCTCTCGCGTGCTGAGTGCCCACGCACAGCCCGTGCTGATGTCTGGTCTGCTCTTAGAAAAAGGGACTCCACTGCTTCACATGAACAACACTAACAAGTGGGCAGTACCGTATGGGCACGGTACCCTTCTCTGTCACTTGAAGCCCACATTAAAGGCAAGGAGAAAGGAACGGTCTGTTCCAGTCAGCCAAGAAGTCGGGATGAAGTTCCCAGGTGGGGCCATGTCCTATTACCCCAGGACCTCATAACTCTGGAGATCCTGGGGACAACCCCAAAGGGAAAAGTGAGTCCGTGACTAGATGACTGGTCAGACATCGTCAACTCTGACGAACCAGTGGGATAGGAGCCTGAAATCGTACTTCAACCATTAAAGTTAAACACACTCCTCTTCTGTAGAACTTCTCTGCCTTTACTATCTACCATAGAGACCTAGTTTTTCCCCCCAAACTTATTTAACCACAAACCCAGACATCTTACTGGGCATCGCCGGAAAATGACACCGTGTCGAATGCTTTGGGAAACGACCATAGGGAAAGCCCAGGCTCAGGCAGCATATCTGTATTTCCCTCGTACCATGGGTTCACTTCCTCGTCTCCCAGCTGTTGAGAACAGCATTGCTGTAGTGCTAGCGGTTATGGCGGGGTGGCACGAGGTGGGAAAGGCTACGGATTCAGTCCAGGAACTCTTCAGTGCAAACCCGGGCTCTACAATAAAAGGGTAATGCTAGGGGCGCCAGGGTGGCTCAGTCAGTTAAGCGTCCGCTCTTGGTTTCAGCTCAGGTCATGAGCCCCGTGTTGGGCTCCACATTCAGCAAGGAGTCTGCTCAAGATCCTTTCCCTCTGCCCCTCCCCCTACTCATGCTCGTATTCTCTCTCTCCCTCAAATCTTTAAAAAAAAAAACAAAAAAAAAAAAAACCGCTAATAATGCCTATTTCACAGGCAGTTCTGAGGACTGGATAAATGTTTACGGGGCTTAGACCGGCCCCAGCACTCAACTTCAGATGGCAGCTATTAGCCGGTGCCAGGGTGGAAGGTGACTGCTCGGCCAAAAGCACAGAAACCTAGTCAGGGCGATGCTGCCGTGCCGCCTGGCAGCGCCTCACCCAGGTGCTGGAGCCCCTTCTGGTCCTTGTACAGCCGCGTCACCCGCTCCATCAGCTCCCACTTCTCGCAGCAGCCCTTGTAGTTGACGAAGTTGCGCGCCAGGATCTCTTTCAGCTGCCGCACGGTCAGACCTTCGATGTCCTCCAGGTCGGTCAGGTCAGACAGGGAGGCCCTCCGGCCCGGGACGAAGCTGTCCTCTGAGTCGACAGACTGCAATGGCAACGGTGGGATTGGTGGGCTCAGCTTCCCCCTCCCCAGCTCTCTCTCCGAGGACCCCAGAGCATTCCCCAGGCCGTGTCCGAGGGGACTGACGTCAAGAAGAGCAGGAGCGGAGGCAGGAAGAAACCCGGCGCGGCGCTCTGCAGAGCCGAAGAGACCACAGTCTCTTCCTGACCTGTGGGCCTGGGCTCGGGCACAGCCAGCCCCCAACCAACCGATCGGTGTGACGAGTAGAAGAGGCACCAGTGTGAGTCCCATGGCCCTAATTTTGACTCCTCCTCAGACTGATGCTAAACACTACGGAGCGAGTTGCTCACCTCCCTCAGCCTATCCGCGCGTCCATACAGGAGACCTGGCAGTCCTGCTGCACTAGGTCCTGTAAGGACTGAACGTAGCAGTGCAAGAAGCCAGCGAGCACAGTGCTGGCCTCCCCTCTCCTCCCTGGACAGACTTCTGCTTCCCTGTGGGAGATGAAGACTTCCCTGGTGAGCACTCCTTTGTACGCACCCTCGACCATGGCTTCGCCGCCCGCTGGCAGCGGCATCTGACTGCCCTACCACAGCTGAGGCCCAACTCCCACTCAGCCTTCCTCCTGATTCTCTGACCTCTTTCCCCTGACGATGGCTAGTGTGTGCTAGCAGCAGGACAAGATTTGCACAGCAGCACCAGGAGCTTGCCCTGTGGCAGCTTACAGCAAGTCAAGACCCTAGAAACTAAGGGGCCATGAGGCTCCCTGGTCTCCACTGGGAGCTCACCACTCTGCCCTAATGACTGACAGCTTCAGAGGCTAATGTGGAAAGCTAACACTAAGCCCCACCCCTGAAAGCAGAACCGAATGTAGGACTGTCACCACACTGATTCTTCGCCACCTCTGAGTCTGCTGCAAGGGGCCTATTCACAGCCTAATACCAGCAGAGAAAGAGCAAACGCAAAGGCGCAGACCGGAGCAGAGGCCCCACCTGGGTCTCCTCCTCAGCAGGTGCTCTGGCTGTGCTCTCCAGGTAGACAGGTTCCTCTTGGTCCTGAGACACATGGCCATTGGCCTGTGGGAAGAGAAAGGTGCCATCACATGCACAGAGATGCCCCAGAGATTCACACAGTGTGGGCCTCTGCCCAGCTCATTCCACATCCAAACATGTTCCCATCTCCCCAGGAATCTGGTATCTCGAACAACAGCATTACAGAAGCCTGCTCCTTAATACTGACTTTGTTGGGCAGAGACACAACACAAATAGATTTCAATTCTAAAACAAGAAGGTCACTAACTGTGCTCCCCACCAGAATGGCATGAGCAGCCAGTCACAGTCCATGTGGTCTCAGCTCGAACAGTCGGGAGCGAGAGGAAGAGCACATATGCATGCCACTGCGGGACTGCTCTCGAACTGCCATCCGGTTTCTCCTGGACATTGAGCCCAGACCGCCCTCCCTGTAACTCCCACTCACCGTCCTGGGCTCTGCCCCTATCAGTAATGTCCACTATTTTCTTAGAGTGTCCACACCGTGTCTTCCTGACTCCACGCTACATCTCCCTGGCTTCCCTGAGACAGTTCTCAGACCCTCGCCACTCTGCTCCCTCTCCTGCATCCAGTCACTGCTCTCACATTCTAGAAATGGCTCCAATCAGCAGTGCACACTGTTACTAAGAACTATCTTGAAACCTGATAAAAAAAAAAAATTTTAATGCACATAAGAATCTATTAGCCTAAAACTATAAAGACATAGACGTCTTACACTTAAGGAGTTTAGAATTTTACCTTCTCAAAAGGTTTTGCCAAATAGTAATTCAAACTGTGAGCCTCCTCATCCCATTACCATTTAAGCCACAAACCCCTTCACTAGACCCTTTCATCTCTTCTTTACCCTCCAGGTAAAGGGCCTGGTGTGAGCCTGCAGCAAAGACGTGTCTGAGCTCACAGGCCTTTTCTCTAGACTCTCGGAACACCAATAAGGGAACAGTCCAGGAAACCAGTCATCTGTGGCCCCAATCACTCAGCCCATATTAGGATGCCTAACACAGAGCCGGTCAAGAAGAGGCAAATAATTACAAAGGAAATGGAAGCAGAAATCCCCACCATCATCCACAATGCCAAGTGGTGAGAAGAGCACACAGAGCGTGCATGTATGGGGACGCATCCAAAAGTGTCTTCGTCAACACCTCTAGTTTCCCCTTAGCTTTATCGAGATGAGGCACCCACCAGTCCCCCAGGTGTCGCCCTGAGTACAAAGTCTCTGCGAGTCTAACCTGTTCCTAAGTAGATGGCTTCTTTAAGTCCTTTTCTTCCCAGGAAGGGGAAATCGGATCTCCCACTACAAAGCATGCTCTTGTCTCTTCAGTTCGCCCACTGGCTAAATTAAAATCCCTCAAATTTTATCTGCCCAAAATTTTGCTTATTCCACCCACCTCCTTCCCTAGCAACCACTGCCAGGACACCAGGGGTCAGGGAAAGAAATCGGGGAGCAGGCGACCCGGGCAGATGTGCATCCTAGGTGCAGGTAGCCTGCGCAAGCCACTTGACCTCCCCACGCCTGTTCTCCTGGCTTGACAAATGCAGATCTCACCAGCATGGATGCGAGCGGACACCAAGGCCCTCTGAAAGTACCATGGAAGGACCCGATGAGATCTGGCGCACGCATGGGACCTGTGGGGGCAGTCTGGAATTTCTGGTGAGCAACAGGAAGTTTCAAACCCACTGCTTTCATTGAAAAATCCACCGGAAGGTTCTTTAGGGAAAAACAATTTCCTCAAGTTACTCCTTGGGCTCCCCAAAAGCAGAGGAGCGCTCCACCGCGCTGAGGTGGGGACCCTGCACAGGAGGCAGACAGAGCCAAGCGTCAGGAAGAGTTCACCTGGGGCTGGGAGAGAGCACAACACAGGTGCCCAGGGAGCTGACAAGTCCCCACAGGTGAAGGACGCATCGCCCTGGCCTTTTATGCCTCCGCGCCCACCAGAGCTGAATCAGGGGCCCAGTCCTGACAAGGGAGGGGTCATAAGCCCGAGGCAGCAGCCAGCCATGGTGCGCAGGGGAGCGGACAACACTAGGTAGGGCAGTGCCAGCTGGAAGGAGCTCACAGCTTTTCAGACCTGCTGCCCCACAGGCCTGCCCTCCTGAGGGCCTGGCAGGAGCCAAAGTGCCCTGGGGCTACTGACCCTGTTTCAGTGCTGAAGGCTCAGAGTTGGCCCCAAGGCCACCAAACAGCAACAGACTGGATGTGGAAACCAGATCCCCAAGGTCCGAATGCCCCGGCCACAGCCCAAGCCGTATACGCTGGAGGGTCACTGAGGCACTGAAGTCTGTCTGCAGGACGCCATCAGTCCTCACACACTGCGTATGTCTCTCGGTCTCTCTCAAACCCGAAAGCTGGTCTGCACGTCTAGCGCCCCTCTCACAGGGCCCTTCTGATGGCGCCCACCATTCCACACACCCCATGCCGGGCTCGCAGTTCGGCGAATGGGCTGCTCTTTGCTGACCATTCCTGAGGCCCCTGGGACGATGACCAGGTAATTACCGTTCAACGTCATGCCAACCATGACCTGACCCAAGCGGCGACTGGCCACAGAAGCCGTGCCCCCTGCTCTCCCTTCCCTCCCTCTGTGCCCTGTGTCCATTACAGAGGACCACAGCAAAGGTAAGCAGGAGGCCAGCCTGAACAGAACAAATCTGGAGAGTTGACGTGCGTTTTCTCAAAATATTACTGGAATGCTGAGTTTAAAAAAATGACTAGCTGGGATAGGTTCGTATCAAAAACATACAGAAACCACAAAAATACCTGGTACCGTGCATGATCATCTCTGGAAAAAAACCCAAACAGGCCCAGAAGACATTCCTGCATCAGGAGGCAGAAGGGCCTCACATAATCGAGACGCTTCCCCCACCCTCCAAATGCAGGCAGGGGAGCCAACTGAGCCAGCACAGCGGCGGGGACGGGCAGGCCCTGCAACCCGGGCGTACCTGCTGGCTTTCCTGAGCCTGGGCGGGGGACACAGAGGTGGCTTGTGTGGGCGAAGAGGGGAGTCTCGTCGAGGTAGGAGGTACTGTGCTGGCCTGAGGCTGCGTCCGGAAGGCCTGGTGCTCGGGGAAGTCCGGGGACAGGGTGGGGGCGCGAGTCCTGCCCTCCTGAGAGATTACAGGCTGCTGGCCAAGCACCAGGAGCACCAGCTCCTCTTTCTCCCGGCACATTTCGGTGGAGACGTCATGGAGGCTGAGATAGTCCCTCAGGTCCTTCACCTTCATCTTCATGAGCTCCTCCCGCTGAAAGGCAGTGGCTCGGACTCGCTGGCAGAGGAGGCAGAGGCGGGGCCCGTTCCCCACTTGGCTCGAACAGGTCATGCAGAAATTTTTCTTGCAGTCGAGGCAGGTCTGCTGCTTGGACCAAGAGGCAGAGGAAACCATGTCAGACTGAGAACAAGTCAGAGCAGGAGGGGGGCTCAGGGCTGCTGTGCCTGGCAAGACTCCCCCGATCACTCCTGCCCATACGAAGCTACCTCCTGTATGTCCGGGTGCAGCCTGCCTCGACTTCAGGTTCAGCACCACTACATTCAGTGTTCCACTGACGCTTATTCTTTCCTTGCCGAGTAACAGAAGCTATTAATTATGACTACCAGCTTTAGAATCTAAAAAGCCCATATTTTCACTTAGTCTCCCTCCTTTTTTTTTAACGTAATTTTTTTTTTTTTTTAGATTTTTTTATTTATTTGACAGAGAGAGATCACAAGTAGGTAGAGAGGCAGGCAGAGAAAGGGGGGGAGCAGGCTCCCCGCTGAGCAGAGAGCCCGATACAGGGTTCGATCCCAGGACCCTGAGATCATGACTTGAGCCAAAGGCAGACACTTTAACCCACTGAGCCACCCAGGCGCCCCTCCTTCCTTTTTTTTACGGTGTCACCTTAGGTGTGTAACTTAGCCTCTCTGGCCCTCGGTTTCCTTATCTGTAAGATGGGGGTGATGGCAGTACCTGCTTCAGGAATGCCATACAGTTAAGAGGCCATGCATTTAGCATATGTGACACATGATTTCTTCAGTAAAGTATTAACTCTTTTCATTATTATTGCTAGGGATTTGGAGAGCCAGTATTCAAATCCTGAACTATGATTCTTTCTACTTTATTGCTGAGAAAAGAAAGCAAATGCGTAAGTACAGTGGTGATTATTAATATTGTTGATTAAATTTATTGAGAGGCCACTCTTTGCTAGAGCTTGTCATTTAACTTTCAAAGCAACCCCAAAGTATTACTCTATCACTGTATCATGTATTAATGTACACCATCACTAATAATTAGTAATGTGCCTCCCTGTTGCACAGACACAGCAAACGCAGCCTAGAGAGATGAAGCATCGCACTCAAGGGCGGGCAGGAAACAGCAGAGCTGGGGTTCACACTCAAAGCCTGTCCCTGTGGAATGCCTGCAGTCAGGCCCTTTCCACCAGGCCATTCTGCCTGACTCAGCCCCGTCCAAGCCGACGGACAGCAGGACCCAGCCCAAGGTCCCCACCCGGAGTCCCATCCACAGAGGCAGCGCCCAGGCTCCCCACCCCAGGAAGGCCCACTGGGAGTGCTGGGAATCCAGTGGTACATGAGAGCATATCCAAGACAAATACTCAGACAGCTAAGGCGGGGGGACTGGGAGAAAAGAGGGGAGCCTCTGGACACGACGAGGGAGCTCTCGTTTGTGCAAGCAGTGTCTTAGCCACACAACAAGAGCACGCAGGAGGCAGGCTGTACCACAAGAGCAGACACCACATCACACGAAAGATCGCTCAACTCACAGGAAGCAAATCCTCAGCGTCTCGCGCCCCGGGCTGAGCCAGCACAGTGACATGGGACTGAGCTCTGCTCTGGCGAAGAGCAGGCCGCACTCGCACAGCAGAAGTGATTCCTGGGCACACTGGGATGGTCCCAGGAGCACACCCACTAGTCCTTTAAAGAAATGAACTTTTCAGCCTCCAGTGACTTGAGCGTTAACCTATTTCTCCCCGTCTCTTCTAACTAAAGAAAGCTGAATGCAAACTAACAAGAATGCCGGGGAGACTGAGGTTCTCAGTGTTGTGATCAGACTCGAGTGTGGGGCTGGAGAAGTCCGCACAGCTGAGGCAGCGGTGCCTGGCTCTGCGCAAGCTTCCTGCACATCAGAGGGAAACGGCAGAAGGTTCACCACCCAGGTCTGACTACAAATACTTACTTAACAGCATTTCGAGAGGACATGTATCAAGCTCCCTCACTCTCTGCAGTTACAACCATACCATAAAATGTTCAGGGGCCGACTTAAAAGGACGCATGGGGCATGAGCATCGTAGCGGCTCTGGGACCTGGGACCACTCAGGTGGAAAATGGACGTTTTGAGGTCTTGGGGGTTCATTTCTATCTAAAGCTTTTCTATTGGGAAAGGAAATGCGTTCAGGATGACAGAGTGCACTGAAGAGCCTTCAGTCTCAGATGCTGTAGGGCCTGTCCTGGAAAAGGACTTAAGTCCATGCAGTCTGACAATACCTAGCCTGACACAATGAGAAAGCCCTGAGTTGGTGAGGGATGCCACAAATTCTGTTTGGAGGCATCTTTGAGCCTCATGGTAGACACTATGAGCAAAAAGCTCACCCTCCCGAGTTGAAAATATTTATGGGCAAGAAATTATCATTGAAATTAAATGGTGGCAGACATGTCCAAGGAATATTGTGGGGCTTCGATCCGTTTATGAATCTTGTGATAGACGAATGTGTGGAGATGGCAACAATATTGGGATGGTGGTAGTATGAGGAAATAGTATGATCACGTTAGAAGCCGTGGAACGAGCATAAACAACGGCTGTGTTCATCAGAAGAATCAACTGCTTCCACATGTCCCCTCTCCATAGTACCTGTCTCCCTACAATATAAAATTCAGGTCGTGTGCATTCTCATATTGAATTTTTTTTGTTAAATAAACTTTTATAATAGTCAAAAAAAAAAAAAAGGCTGCGTTGCTCAATCAGCCAGATCTGAACAACTCTCTAGTCTTCCTTCAAACATGGACAGCTCACTGGAGGCAGGACCAGAACGGAGAGGTGGCAACCCAGCTTCTCAGCATCTCCAGCTCACCCCAGCTCACCGGGGCCTCTGGAGTCAGCCGGCATCTGCACCACGCACTCAAGGACTAGGACTGCGCTCCAGGCTGAAATCCCAGTGTGCGGAGGCAGGACAGGATAAAGGAGAAGCCAGATGTCAACACATGTGGGCAGAATGAGCGAAGGAAAGGCATCTGTCTAAACTGGAGCAAACTGTGCACACGACTGAGGAAGCTGGTGGCCTGAAAGATGAAGTGGCAGAGCCGACAGGCCTGCAAATGCACCAAGAGGACAGACAACCCTCCAGCAGCAAACACCCGCACCTCCAGGGATGCCCCCGGGCAGGCTCTCCTTTGCTCCCCTGCCCTTCCCTCATTCCTACCCCCACCCCACACAAATTCCCCAGGGCAGGCCGGCTGGGGGCTCCTCACCAGCCTCCCTCTAGGCCCGCCTTCCTGCAGCCCAGGGAGGAGAGGGCTAGTGTGAGGAGTGGCAGTTAGGAATCGTTGCTGGCCAGCCCCTTCTGAGCTAAGGGAACTCCTGCAAAACAGAGCACCTCCCGGGGCCTCCAATTTCTCCCTGGTCACGTCGGATGGCCAACCCACCTCTCAGGACCCCTGAAAGTATTATGGGACACAATGTGTCTAAACCCTTAGCATAAGGTGAGCACTCACCAAAAAAGGTAACACGATCACCTTCGATTCCTTTTCCCCCTTTGTCTCCTGAGCTTTTGCCAGTGCCGCTCCTTCTCCCTCCCCCTCTTTCTTTCCGGGGGGGGGGGGGGGGGTTTCAAGACTGCCCCCATGTTTCTCCAGCACCACCTCCTCCTCTCCCTCCACCAACTGGTCCAACTAAAGAGGCTGGATACCCCGCCCTCCTCCAAAACTGTCAGGGCGGCTGCTGAACTGCAGGGGAGGTGGGGGGAGTCTTACCAATACAGATGGGGTATTTGGCTTAGGGCAAAAATCCCAGTCGGTCATTCCCCTCTAAGACTAAAAATGCTAGGAAGGCAGCAGGTACCTCCTCCTTCTGTTCTCTCCAGACAGTCCTTAATGCTATCTGTGCTTTGTACTCAACGAGCACTCAGAAAATACTGACCACAATGGAGAAAGGACAGTGGGATCCATGTAATCATTTCCATTCAACCACTTCCAGAAAACACATGTTAAAAGCCTGCAGTTGTTATTTGCCAAACCCCAAAGATAAGAATTGCTGATTGACTTCAGCATAAAATTACAAAGGAAAAATTCTCATAGGGAAAAACATCCTTCATATTCACAAAATTCATTGTGAAATAAACAAAGTAATTCATATTTCCGTGTCAAGAAACTACCATGCCAATAACCATCTTTTACCATTCAAATTAGAACTTTTCTCTTTTTCCCACATCCCAAAAGCTCTTTTTGCTACAGAGGCTTTCTCCTGATCTCTTTAGTTCCTTTGTTCAAAATCTTTCTCAAGCTTCCTCATTGTCTGGTGACTACAGGCTCCTTACCACAGCAGTCCTGGCCTCCGCCACCTGATCCCACCTTGTTCCGTCCCAACTCCCCCCGGTATCCTGCACTTGGCCAAACAGGCAATTCACAGTTCCCAAGTACACCTTGCACTTGCCCCACATCTGGTGTCTTCACTTCAGCCACTGCTTTACAGATCAATAAAGGTTCCTTCTTCCAGCTAGAGTTATCTAAGGCCAGCTATGTCTGATTCCCCAGCATTTAATTTATGTAGCTGCTATTAGATCTTTGTAAATGTGGGCCTCCTTACCTAACCAGGGAGCTCCAGGAGGGAAAGGCCGATCCAGCTCCGTCTCCACAAAGCTGTGTAACTGTCTAGCTGCGAGCACATTGCTGGTGCTATGGAATCGGGCCCGCACTGAAATCTTCAGCATGGAATTATCAACCACAATGTCATGAAAATAGAAACTCTCCAGCTTACTTCCTCTTTTGCAAATTGTTCTCAACTCAACTGCCCATTCCTTCCTTCCTTCACTTATTTTTATTTCTTTTAAGTGGGGGGAGGGGGAGAGGGAGAGAAAAGCTCAAGCAGGCTCTGTACCCAGCATGGAGCCCACCTCGGGTCCATCTCAATACCCTAAGATCATGACCGGAGCCAAAATGGAGAGTCAGACACTTAAACTGAGCCACCCAGGTGCCCCATCGTTTATCTATAAAACTGTATTGTCTACTATGTGTCAGTCACTGCTCTTCTAGACACTGGGGAGAAAACTGTGAACAGAATCAACAAAACCCCTGTTCTCTGTACCATCTAAAAAGATAGGCAGTCTGCAAACATTTATGTCAGGTGGTAATAGGCACTCTACAGAACAACAGAGCATCTCCCCACGTTTACCCACCCCCCACTCTCTTCTCTGGGGGCAGTTTCCTTGCTCATTCATTCTCTCTCTTGGCTGAGAAATGTCAAGAACTCCCTTGGTTCTCTCAACATATTTTTCTTTCTTTCTTTTATTTTCTTTCTTTCTTTCTCTTTCTTTCCTTCCTTCCTTCCTTGTGATAGAGAGGCACAAGCAGGGGGAGCAGCAGGCAGAGAAAGGGGGAAGCAGGCTCCCCACTGAGCGGAGAGCTGAATGTGGGGCTCGATCCCAGGACCCTGAATTCATGACCTGAGCCGAAGACATACACTGAACCGAAGGCAGACACTGAACCGACTGAGCCACCCAGGTGCCCCAACATGCTTTTCAACATGCTCAACATGCTGGCCTCACTGTCCTCTTCGCTCCTTCTCTGTTCCCCACTCCAAAGAGTATAAATGGTATTTTTAAAAAAAGGTTCAAACCTACAGCAAATTCATGCTGCCTCATTTAAACAAAGGCCTTTCCTATTCCTTTCATGCCAGTTAGTTTGCCACTTCTTCCAGCAGTTGTTCCTAGCATTTCTCAGTGTAAAACAATGAAAACAGCAAGATCTTTGACTACCCGACAGAATCCAGATGCACCTGAGGAGTCCTTGAAATGACTATCTTAAATAAGAGAACGATTTCTTCATCTATAAAACAGGAAAAAATAATAGTATATATTTCACTAAAGGTTCAAAGGGAGGAGACATCTGAAACGCCAAGCTCTGTGCTAGGCACGTGATAAATAGCCCCTGGGCCTCTCCCATCTCCTCTCGGATCTCAAAGCCATCCCCCCATCTTCATCCCTGAGAAGACTGAGGCCATGAGGTACCGAGCTCCCACTAGTCCCTGCTTTGGCCTCCATCTATGGACTCAACCTTCCAGTCTCAGTGTAATGGGAGTGGCACGGCAGCCGGCCGAACCACAGCCCCCTGCTGCCCGCAGTGGCCTCTCTGGTTGTGTCCTCATGGTGACCAGGGCAGCCAAGCGCATAGCGACAAAGCCCAGCTACGTGCCCACCCTCACTGCACTACAGAGAGGCACGGGCAAAATGCCCATCCTCCTCCACCTTGTGGGTACAAAAGGGGGGTGGTGAGTGCTGCAGGAATTCAGACGTGCTGAATGTCTTCTGCGAGACAGCTGGAGAGTTCAGAGAGCTGAGTTTGAGTCCTAGCTGTGTCATTTAACAGCCATGGGATCCTGGGCGACTACCTACGTAGCCAGAAAAGGAGTTGTTTTTTGATCTCGTGTGCCATTTATCAGGAACTTGACAAAGACAGTTTCCTTCTTAACTGCTACACTTGAAACCTCAGTGTCTCATATGTACAGTGGGGATTCAGGGATCCTAAAACGTCTATCATAGAGTTATTGTGAGGCTTAAGTGAAACCAAAAGATCTAAATTGCACACAACAGTCCCTGGCATATAGCACATGGCTTAAAAAGTAGTCTTTCTTCTCACATTTCCCATCATCGCCATCTTAACCTCCCATCTAGGACTGCAGACCTCTCTGTTCTGCAGAAGAATACAGAATGCGGGAACTCCCAGATCGGGGTTCACCCTCAGCCCCAGTCGTGCTTGACCTTGGAGAACGTGCTGCCTCTGGGCACTGGTGCAGGGACGGCCCACACCCACACCCCATTACCCAGCCAGTGACATCCCCCACGGCTTGCCAATCTGGAAACACAGCTATCAAGCATTTCCCACGAAATTGCTATAGTAAAGGAGCCCCAGTCTCTGTCCCGCTGGGGTCCTGCTGTACCTGAGGTGTCCCCAGCACTGCGTGGGATGCACAGAACAAGTTAATCTGCAGTGAGGCGTTCATGACGACAGCCAATGAAGGGAGTGACCCCAGAGCCGGCTGCGCTGGTAGCCCAGCTCATGCTCTTCTCATGAGCCTGTGAGATGGGCGTGACTGCTGCACCCCCATTTTAGAGATGGGGAGAAAGAATCTCCAGCAAGGTTAGGTCGTAACAGCTAGTAAGCAGCGGAGCTAAGGTCTGAATTCAGGCCTGTCTGGCTCTAGATCAATGATAAGACGCTTTGCTTTTGACTAGCGTTCCTTTAACACTTTCGTGATAGGATCAGGTGTGGGTTACCTACCGGCACCGCATGGGCCAAGGCAAGGTGGCAAGCATTACAGAGGGGTCAGTAGGCTTGCCCGAGGGCCTAGGTTGAAGCAAGCTTGCCAAGAAGGCCAAGAAGTCAACACTCACCTTCCTGGCCATGTTTGCGAAGTGGGCCCCACAGGCCTTGCAGCCTGGTTCCGAGCCCGTTGGGGAAGGGAAGGAGCTGTACCCAGGGTTGGAGTAGGCCTGCGTCCTGGCTCCCTGCGCCGGTGGGGCCTCCTCAGGCTGTCCATCCAAGCAGAACCAGTTGCAGCAGGTTGCCCACATGATAAAATCTGGTGCGAGGGAGGAAGGGGAGAAAAGTCAGGGTTAAGATACACCTTCGCTCCACTCTCCCACTTCCAGAGGGCACACGGGAGCTGGGATACTCAATCCACACCTGCCGCCCAAGTCGGGAGTCGGGGTGAGGACATGTTTTCAGGGGCCACAGATTTCTTGCCACCTCCAGCTTCACCACAATTGCCACCATTCCTGGGAGGAGAGCACAGACACCTGCTCCACCAGGACAACACACGGGCTGCCAAGTTGGCGCACTACCTCTAAAAGGCAGCTGATCCCTGTTTTGGTTTAATCGGAGATCTAACTTCAAATAAAAACTTGCCTTAGCAATTAAAAGTGGCCTGAAACCCACTTTACTCAGGCCCAAGGACCTACTCCTAGAGTTCGGCGAGATGGAACTTCATCAACTGAGTGCACGTGCGCAACCGCGTGTGAGGCTGTATTCACACCGACCGTGACGGGGGTATTACGATTTCCTTCACATAGATGAGGCCACCCAGGCTCAGAGAAGTCAGGGCCACACAGCTAATATACAGAGAACTGAGATTCTGAAGACCCAGGTCTTCTGACCCTAAACCGAACGTTCTTTTCTTAGACCATGCTGCTCCCCTTGATTTCCTCTCCTCCGGGCAGCAGCACAAACTACTCTTACCTGTACTTCCAGCCCTACCTACATTCATTGCACAGATGCTCTTACCCTCTGTCTCTCGCTCTGTCTGCGGCTGCTACACCACACATTCTGTGAGGGCAGGGGTGACTCCTTATCCTCTGTCTGCTGCCACCGAGCAGCATCGTGCACACAGAAGACACTCCGGCAATATCTGTGGCCTCGCGCAACAGGGGCCTCTGTGGCTTTATTAAGAAGTTTTGGAATCTGATTCCCGTTTTACATATCAAATATGGGTACTGGGGACAAAGGGGCAGGTGATTTTTTAAGATCACAGAAGAAAATCCAATCCCTCGAACGGCAGAATAATCTACAGTTGCAAAGGGTCCACGGCAACGCCAAGCACTGCTGTGATACGAGTGTGCTTTTCTCAGTAGACTAAGGCAGTCAATACGTACATTCTGAGCCTGACCTCTCTGCTTACAGAGATAATAAATGACACATTTGTGAGTGTTACTGCTCAATCATCAGTTCACACAAAAGAACGGTACCTTCTGCTCTGCCTCCTGACTCATGGAAAGCGCCTTTGTTAAATTGCAGTTCAGAGATGTGCTAAGCTAGAAAGCACTGACAACAAGAAGCCGGCCGGTTCAACCTTAGCCATCTCACAGAGGAAGCCTGAAACCCAGCAGTGGGAACTAACCGCCTGGCTCCCACAGCTATAACCTTAGGTCTCTTGACTACTCTCGGGCCTTTTTAGCTTGCAGCACTTCTCCACACTCCTGGTCTAGAATTCGTTCACTTTTGTAAGCATGTGCGACCCACACCTGTCTCCCCCGCTTGCCTGTGGCCCCTGTGTGAACGCGGACCATGACAGTCAGTGCCCAGCAGACAGGTGGCTCCACAAAGACTACTGAATGAATCACACAGTATTTGAATTTTAAATAACTGTGTTCAGTCCATTTCCTACACATCAACAACATTTATCTCTGACTCACTCTTAGTTGTCTAAAGCCTCTAACTTCCCGGAAGACAATTGCAATGAATAGTTCACATGGAATAGCAAAGGAAAGAGCAGTTAACCAGATGAGCTCTCTGTTAGCAAGATAAGGGTGACAGCAGTGTGGCCCCCCTCGGAAAGAGGGATTTTGCAGTTCTTGAAATCACCTGTGACAAAAGCATCTGAGACCATGTATAGTAACACAAGGGATTACAGGATCTAGACTCAGAAGACCCAGGCCCAAGCCCTACTTGACTATACCCACCTTACAACAAGTTCTACCTTTCTGGGCTTCCTTTTCTCAGGGGACAGTCTCAAGCCTATGAAGCACTAAACAAGGATCAGTCAAGCTCTGAGCATTATAACGATGTTTCAACTTCAGTTTCTCTGGCAAGGCGCAGATAAAAAGGAAACCTAGAGGTTTCCCCACAATTACCATTTGACTCATTCAAAAAGGGACAGGGAGACCTGTGACAGAATCAGCAGAATGGGTCAAGTACCTGAAGGAGCTGGGAGCAAGGCAAGAAGCAGAGTGGCCTTGGGACAAGGTGGCAGTGACTTGCCAGCCTCTGTCAGGATCTTCACTCGCCCAGGCATGCAGCCTTTAGTGAAGCCAATGCCTTGCTATTTCCAGTGGTAGGTGAGTAAGGCCGAGACCCTGACCTTGAGGAGTTCATGGTTGAGGAGAGGAACAAGAAATGTAAAACCCAAACCAGAAATTTCAGGGTGATCGGTGCCTTAACAGAGGTTCATGCGACGTACCGGGAGCTGGAAGACAGAGACACAAGCGGCTCTTCCGGAGAGGAGGGGTGACCAGAGAAGACTTCTCAAATGCCGTGCCACACGTAGCCTGCTGTTGGAGCAGCTGGGGATTCATCAGGAAGCCCAGAGTAAAAGGGATTTTCAAGAAAAAGCAAATAGCAGGCAACATGGCATTAAGGAAACTACAGAATGTTGGGAGTGGGGTGGATGAGGGTAGGGCAGGTAGACAAGCAGCCACAAAAAACCACGGGGAAGGAAACTGGACTTTATCCTATGGGCAATGGGACACAATGAGGGGTTCAAGTAATCAAGTTTTGTGATCTTATTTGCATTTTATAGTGGGCACTCTGACAGTAAGCAGGCTGGGAGCAGGCAGCTGGTGTAGCAGAGGCAAGACAGGAGGAGAAAGGGACAGACATATCTCTGACAGAACTCATGGGATGTGTCAGTGGTTTGAAGTGGTGGAGGAAGGGGGAGAGAAAAGTCTTGGATGAATCCCAGGGTCTCTGAATTATGCAACAGGACACAGAGTGGAATTGTTAGCTGGAGTAAGGGACAAAGCCCTCAGGACGAGGCATGTGTCTGTGTGTGAAGGAAGGGGGCAATTACAATGATGGGTTGCATTTTGTACCCCGGGGACTTGCTGGTGGATACACACCACACCAAAGGGACAGTCCTGGTTGAGGAGAAAGTCTGGGAATCCTCAGACCACCGGCAGCACGAAAAGCCAGAATGGGGAAGAAGATGGATGGCGGTCTCAGAGGATGGCCTGGGAGAACCCCTGGGGGAACCCGACCTAAAGGGCTACCAAGGGAAACCAGCATAACAGCGGCAGGAAGGCTGCTCAGAGGTGGGCAACCTGGAAGAGGGTTTTGAGTTTCAAGAAGAAATGATCGATGCTGTCAAATGACCAGAGAGAAGAATACAGGAATACAAAATCCCTAATGGACCTAGTTTTAGAAAATGTGAGCATGTTCTTCACCTGAGCAGGTAAGGAAGACAGAAGCTGACTGACAGCCGTAGGTCGGAAAGTGACAGAGAAGTAAGGATGTGCACAGACACTAAGATAAACTATTCTCTGAAGAAACTTCTAGGAAGACACAAGGGCGGAGCTGAAGAGGATTCCGGTCACTAAGATAGAGAGATGCAGATGCAGGCATGGAGTGCAGAGGAGACCCCCAAACATGAAGAGCTTGCAGAGGAAGGGACGCTGGCAACAAATGGTAGGAGTAAGGGCCAGGAGCAGAAAGAAAGGTGACCTGCTGGGACACCTGGGTGGCTCAGACAGTTAAGCGTCTGCCCTCTGCTCACGTCACCATCCCGGGGTCCTGAGATGGTGCCCCACCTTGGGCTCCTTGCTCAGTGGGGAGTCTGCTTCCCCCTCTGCCGCTCCCCCTGCCTGTGCTCTCTCTCTCTGACAAATAAATGAATAAAATCTAGGAAGGAAGGAAGGAAGAGAGGGAGGGAGGGAGGGAGGGAAGGAGGAAGGAAAGGTGACCTGCCGACTGGGTTTGAAGGCAGAAGAAAGGTCACCTCTTTCACCAGAGATTGGCCCAGAGGGCAGACAGAGGTCACCCAAGATAAGCTTACAGCATCCACAGACAAAGGTGAACGAATGAAGTAAAAAGGCAAGGGGTGGGATGCAGTGAACCACAAGAAGGAAACACACTTTCCCTCTGCACAAGGAATCTGCATGTGGCACTTTCTGAGAGCTGAGGCCTTTGCCACAGGAGCGCTAGGCCTGCTTGTTAAGGCCTGATCGACAGGAAAAAACCGGCAGCCGGCCCGCTGTATGTGGTTTAGATTCCCACGCTCTCCCAAGCGCGCAGGGCTGGCACTGGGATGCCCACCAGGTCCTGGCCCCCAGGGGCCTCCTGGCCAATGAAGCGCTGCTGCCCAGCTCAACTCCGCCATCTGGACAGGAGAGTGAAGAAAGTTCTTCCTCAAGCTGAGGACCAAGACAACCTATTTCCCCTCAGCACTATTTTCCCTCAACTTTGCTTCTAATCATCTTCTTCTTTTTTTCTTTTTAAGATTTTATTTATTTGTCCGAGAGAAAGAGAGAGACCAAGAAAGCAGGAGGAGCACAGGCAGAGGGAGAAGCAGGGTCCCCGCCAAGCAGGCAGCCTGACATGGGGCTCGATCCCAGGATCCTGGAATCGTGACCTGAGCCGAAGGCAGACGCTTAACAACTAAACCACCCAGGCGCCCCAACTTTGCTTCTAATCTTTTCCGTGACGAGCCCGGAAAGCAGAGCTGTCGGCCTAAGCAAGTCTTTGGCTACTAGGCTCAGAATGACTTGGTTCTGGGAGAAGACTTGAAATGTGCCTCTGGGTTACTGCCTAGGCCTCTCTTGCAGGTGGAGGACAGAGCCTTATCCTGGGCATGTGTATATGCGGGGAAGGGGCTGGCACGGAAAGGGGTTCAGTGGGAAGTCTCCAGTGCTAAAATGCCTACAGACTTGTGCAGCCCAGCCGGACAGGGGCACCAACGTCAGGAGACTACGCTTTTACTCTTTTTGACTTATATTTAAATACCATTTCCTAAAGCGGTCAGTTAAAAGTCCTCTCTTGCCAAACTGGAAAATGATACGCCTAAATAACAACTACATTCGAGGTTATTTCGGGGAGTTGCAAGGAAAGAGTGGTCACCTTAACATTGCCATACAAGCCAAACACTTCTTTCTTGGAGGTATTTTCTCATCCTTTGACCCTGGACAGATAGCCCCTTGGCATCTGATGATGTTGCCGAAGGGCTGGAAATGGAACCCCACAGAACACACTGTGGGGTGTGTAGTGAGCTCTGCCTACGGCGACACCATGAGACGCTCCGCTCTCTGATCTGCAAGCCTCCTGATCTTGAAAGAAAATGACCAAATCTTCTCAGAGAGCTTAAAAATCCCTCCCCCAGTCCCCTCCCCCTCCTCTTCAGAAAAGATGTGGACTTGGTGATTTCAGCCTCAAACACAGTCTCCGCGGGCAGCTGTCCTACGGAACTTGTTTGAAACCTGCCATGCCCTCCTCTTCCACTCAGCCTGACCGGGAGAAAGAGGGGAGGTGCAGGGCTGAGGGGAACGAGAAAACCTCCTTCTCCCTGGAGAGGAACCCCGCGGGCCGGGGCCAGGACGGCTAGTCAGCACCTGGGAGTCTATCAGCTTGACAAGGATACTGGCATTTCTTGGGACAATAAGCTCTGCTGAACAGGAAAATTACAGTTTTAATAACAGGGTAAGATGAATGACCTAGCCCAGGTAGGCTGAGTACAGCCATAGTTAGAGGCAAGAAGGGAGATAATGTGATTTCTCCCCATTAAAGTTCTAAAATCCTAAGTAATTTTAAGACAGTTACTTCTCCACTTGTTCATTTGCCCCAGGCAAATCATTTTAAGGGGATCAGTGGTTGCCATGGGCTTTCCCGAGGAGGAGAGAAGGGTCAGAGTGGACCCATGGAGTAGAAGGCTCAGAATGTGAGGACCCCAGGGAAATAAGGGCTAGAGTGTGATGCAGCTCCAAGCCACCTTGCTAACCACCCAAATCTAAGATAGTAAAGTCCTGTCCCCAATGTTCTCCCCCAATCTGTTCAGACTTTAATTAACTGCTGTGTGCCAAGGTACTTATGCAGCAACGGGCTTTCCACAGACCCAAGATCTCGGAATTAACGGACTTAGGGTGAACCCACTGTGTAAGACTTCACAAAAAATCCTTTTTTAAAAAACCTAATCACCATGCCCACACTCCTCGAAGAAGTATGTTTCCGACACAGCAAACCAGAAACTGGCTCCGTGGCAAGCCCGCCTGCGGTCACTACCATATTCCGGGAATTGTTTGAAGCAGCCGGCCTGTAAGTGCACCCGGAGAAGTGGTCCACGTTGTGGATCGTTAATACAGAATGGGCTTTGCTTCGTCTTGTATATTATCCTTAAAAAGCAATTAAAGTACAATTGCAATGACTCTGAAAGGAAATGCTATGAAAGCCTATCAATATGGCTTAGCTCTGCCTCTTTGAAATAACTGATAAGTAATTACATGTTTTGAGAAGTAAAGAAGAAAGTCATCATTCTCCACTGGAAAAATGCTTCTCATCTGCCAGGCACTGAGCTACGGACGGACTCCCCAGCCCTTTATCCCGTGAGCCTCACAATTCCGGCAAGGCACGTTGGAAATGTTCATCCCATTTTTGGGTGAGAAAACCAAGGTTCTGAGAAGTGAAATAACTGTTAAAGGTCATAGCTAGAGGGTAGTAAAGCCAAGATGTGAACCTGAATTGCTTCCACTGTGAAGCCAGTGCTCTGCAGCTATAAGAAGTCCTCCTGATTCTACAATCGGTCAAATAATAACAAAAGCAGTCTGAGGGGAATGGGCTGAAGAGTATACAGAGTTTTTGAAGCTTTCCATCTCTACCAGAGCTTTCCCATCAGCACACAGGCATGCTCCAGGATCTCCCAGATTTAAAAACTCACCCTGGTCACGAGGGAAGTACAGAGTAGAACTGAACATGTTACATCAGTTGCCCACTGGAATGGCTAAAATGGGAAAACGGGATACTAGCCAGTGTAGACAAGGGTTTAAAACAACTGGAACTCTAACTTCACCTGGCAGAAGCGGCAACAGGTACAATGCACGCACACGCACATACACACACACAGTGTAAACTGGTACAACATAAACTGGCAATTCCACTTCCAGGTATATTCCTAACAGAAACACATTCACCAAAAGGAGTCCGCAAGGTTCATAGCGGAACGACTGTCAGCCCCAAGGTGGAAACCAATCAAAGTGTCCGTCAACAGAACGGAAAAACAAATCGTGGTACTTAAATACGGCATTGAGAATAAACAAATCAGTGATTAAGCGACAATACAGATTAGCAATAAGGGAAGGGAGACAGGCACAAATGAACACATACTAAACAGTTCCATCTATACAAAATGCAAACACAGGCAAACTAATCTACGGTGTTAGAAACAGGACAGTGGTCATGCTTGGGGTAGGATAATAAATGGAAGGGGAAACAAGGGGGCTTCTGGGAACATTTGGTTTCTTAGTCTGAGTACTGTTTATATACACAGATGTTTACTTTGTGTAAATTTAAATCATACATTTAAAATTTAAATTTAAATCATACATTTAAAATTTAAATTTAAAATGTGTATACTCATATTACAATTAAAAGTTTAATTTTAAAGCATCTAGTAGAATATTTGTAAAAAACAGTAACAAAATATTTTGACCCCACACCCCTGACTCCTCGGTAAAGGTCTTTTTCTCAGCTCTCTGCTACATTGAAATGTCTCCAAATACTTGACTCCACTTCCTCAATCTCAAATTCACTCTTTACCCCTCTCCAGTCTCTCCTGAACCACTCTACCCAATTTCTTCTTTGCAGGGTCACCAAGGAATCCCAAGTGGCCAGATCCAAGTGACACTTCTCTATCTTCCTCTGAGTCAACGTCCCAGCAGTGCCAGACATGAGTGACCCTTCCTTCCTCCTTGAAACACTCTCCACAGCTCTGTGCCCTTAGTTTGCCTACCTCAAAACCCTCCTTGCTGGTCCTCCCCTCTCCTTCAATGAGGTAGGGAGCTCCCAGGCTGTCTCTGGCATCCTGTCTGAACACACTCTGTCTCCCAAGCAGAACCCTGTCGGGTGGCTGTGGATACTATTTTTAAGCTTGAAGATGTCGTAAATTCCTCTCCCTACCCTATCTGCCCCAGCAGTGATCTCAATCGCCATCTCTGATCTATCATGCACATTTCCCTCCTTAGACCCTTAGAATTTGCTGTTTGCTCCTTGAAGTCCCACCTGGACTCTTCTTGCCAGGAAACCACACACTTGGCTCCCTCTTGCCATTCACCCCTCAGTTGAAATGTCATTCTCTAATCTCACACATAAGAGCTAGCACTAACTGATATGACTGGCTTACTTGTGAACTGTCTTAACTAGAATTAACACATGAGGGCAGGAATCTACTGTAATTCCAGAGTTTAAAATGGCATCTTGGATGAAAGAACTGCTCCTAACTAATTTCCCAGCTTCGTTCTTGCGTCTCTCCAGCTCTTTCTCCCCAACGCACACACAGTTAAAGGTCTTTAATGGAGTCCCGCTGCATTTTATTTTTTTTAAGATTTATTTATTTTTTAGAAAGAGGGAGAAGGGGAGAGAATCTCAAGCAGACTCCCCGCTGAGTGGGAAGCCTGAACCCGGGCTCAATCTCACAACCCAGAGATCATGACCTGAGCTGAAACCAAGAGTCATACACTTAAGCTACTGAGCTGTGCAGGTGCGCACCCCCCGCCAATACTGCATTTTAGAAAGAAAACTCAACTCCTGGCATGGTTAAAAGACCCTGCCTATCCCACTAGTCCCTGCCCGCTTCCCCGATTTGTGCCATGCTGCTTCTCTCCCGGCTCATTAAGCTTCAAGCCGTGGTGGCCTTTCCACAGTCTCACATTCTGAGCTCCTTCCTTCCTGGATTGCTCCTCCTCATCATTCAGGCCACGACTCCCAAGCCAGCCATGTAGAGGAGTCCCCCTCAGTCATACACTCTCTCCTTGCCCTTTCCGCTGCCCTCCTGGGCACTGCCATAATCTGTCATTATAAATGTTTGCTTACAGCCTGTCTACCTGCAGACTGGAACCTCCGAGGGCAAGGACCCCCATCTGTCTTCACTGTTTTATCTGCATCTAGGAAGTGCCACTCGCAGCGCACACCCAGATTAGTGGAATGAGCAAACGGAGGTCAGAGGAACATTCAAGTATTTTGTCAATACAGCCAATGAGGCAAGTACTAGTTATCTCTCCTTAGGGCCCAAAGCATTCTGTCAACATTTACACTGACATAAAGGGACTATGAAAAAAGTCCTTTATCGAAAACAAAAGGGAGCCAACCTTTACCAGCTTTCTAATCTCACACCAAGAGCACAAGATGGTACTAGACTAGATTCAGCAAAGGGTAGGCATTATAATAAGGCATGGGGCTAAGGATTAAATGTTTGCCTCCCTCCAAACCAGCTCCCAGAGCCTCCACTCACACTGAGATGTCAGACTTCAAAGATACTAGGACTCCTGTGTCCTCCAGTTCCCAAAGTAGACTTCATTATAAAGGAGCCAAGCTTTCTGAGTCTGTTTCCTCACTTGTAGAAGTAGGGATGAAAAATAATATTCATAAAGTGCCTTACCTATAATAAGTGATCAATAAATAACATGTTAAAAGAAATCATCATCAAACTATAAAATGGAGACTGCCTAGATGTTCATTAGTGATCACTGGCTGGAAAGCCCAACATGTCTCTTACTCTTTCTCTCTCTGGTTACCCCATGTTTGAGTTTGCTACCACCTAAGGGACTGAGTTGGGTGGGGCTCTGACACAGCTGATCACAACACCCACGCAATCAAGAATCAACCCTTGAAAACTCACCTGAAATTTAAAATCATCTCTCAACTTGGAAGGCTGTTTACTTTTAAAAAATAAGTTTGAAAGGAAACTTGAAATCCCTCAGAACTGTTTAATTTAAAACAGAATCTCCGAGTCACATCTGAAATTTTCCAGTAAACCTGCCTACTACAGTGCCCGCCCTGACCAGGGAAGATTTAAAGTGGCGGTGACGACACAATGAGCATGAGCTAGGTAGGGCCACTGTTTCATAGGTAAGGAAGTGAGTCGCAGAATACACACTGCCCTCACTTGCTGGGCGGTGACAGTGAGGCATGTTCTCTGTGACACTGAGATCATTTTTGAGACGTTCCTTTTAGAATAAAGAATTCCAAACCCCTAAGTCACAGAGGAGACCGGTATACTGTGGGACTAGAGAACCCCGGGCCTGAATCAGATGAGCAGCTCCACGGAAGCAGTGTCTGGGCTGACAAGGGATCATTCACCAGGCTGGAGCACAGTGGAGGAAAACATTTCCAAAGGCTTTGAATCCTAAAAGACATTTCCCAGCCTCTGCAGTAGTTCTTAGGATGTGGGTAGTAGATAATGCCTAATTCCTAGAGAGGAATTTCATTTGGGACCTAAATTTATAGAAAATAGACGAGTTTTAAAAAAAAAAAAAGCCCAACTATTTTACTTTGGTTTTAGAATCAGTTAGACATGACCTTGAATCCTGGCTCTAATACTGAATAACCGATTGAGCTTGAGAAAGTGGCCTCCCTGAGCTTCGGTGGAACAGGAATAAGCTTACCTACACCTCACAGGCTGGACACAGAGCAGGTGCTCAGGAGAAAAAGGAAGCCAACCTTTACCAGCTTTCTAATCTCACACCAAGAGCACAAGATGGTACTAGACTAGATTTAGCAAAGGGTAGGCATTATAATAAGGCATGGGGCTAAGGATTAAATGTTTGCCTCCCTCCAAACCAGCTCCCAGAGCCTCCACTCACAGAGATGTCAGACTTCAAAGATACTAGGACTCCTGTGTCCTCCAGTTCCCAAAGTAGACTTCAGTATAAAGGATCAAAGCTTTAGGTGAAAGAATTTCCTGTGCTGTTATTTCAGGGGTAGGGAAGGGAGAAATAGAAGGTATTCAAACTCAGGAGTTCAGAAGTCCCTTCTCAGATGATCCTAGAAAATAAATTTTTTAAAGGAAAAGTAAAAACTCTCCAGAACACCTAACATGTGCACAAGTGAGTGGTTTTGTCTGCATCTATACAATTATCCTGCAAACATCCGAATTAAAATGTTCCTTTTATAAACCCAGACGCTGGACCCTAAGGGTTGGCTAACTAGACCAGGGTCACACAGCTAGAGGGTGATTAATCTGCGGTCCTATGGAAAGAGGAGGATACTTTCACCCTCCACAACAACCTCCCCATGGCACCAGTCACTCAGAGCCTGTGTGCTGGGAGAGCAGGTCAGTGAGCTGCCTGCGGGAGAGACCGTGGACGTCACCGGCGAGCCAAGCCGCCCTTTCAACACGTGAGGACCTCGTAAGAGATGCAGCAGACTAAAAGCCATCCGAGGAATCCAGAATTTTATTTTATACATCCAGTAAGTCAACCCCATTTCCGACCTACTACCACTTCAGGGTACTAATGCTACAAACAGACCCCCAACTTTCTAAAGAGAAATATTAATCCATATTTAAGAGGTTTCAGTTTCTATTCTTGCCCACCTCTGTTCCAGCTAGAGGAGGGGTTTTTGACTTAACTGTCTCAACTACCTAATGTTCTATTGCTCTCCTTTTAATAAGTGTGTGTTTTCACTGGTACCCATGAAATAATGACAAGAGCAAATCCTCAGCGCTCAGGGCCTTATCCTCTGAGCTCTTAGCTCCAGCTCCACTGCTATTCTTCTGGCCCCTCAAATGCCAAGCTTACTCTGATTTTCAGGAACCACCTGTGAGCTATTCCCTTGGCCCTGACCTCCTCATGCAGCACTTATTTCCTCAGGAAAAACTCCTCTGACCCTGCCTGTGCTCTCCCAGCATCTTGGACACCTCCCGATAACTTTAATTCATTCTTCTGCCTGTCTGGTTAGCGCTACTCTTGGCCAAGCCCTCTTCCAGGCACGGAAACTCTGAGAGCAACAGAACCAGGCAAGGTCCCCCACTGCATGATTACTTGCCGAGGGGGTGAGCACGCTAGCATCACACATTTAATCAGTGAGCTAAAATCTGTATAATTCAAGTATTCTCCCACAGTAAGGGAGCGGAAACAGGAGTCTACAGCTTAACTGTGAGCCTGAGTGCCAGGTAAGTGTGATCACAGGTGTTTGCTGAAGGCTTAGTAATGATAACAGCAATACAGCTTAAAAAAAAAAAAGACACAAATTCATGCTTGAAAATGCTACACTCATGATTCCAGGGTGATGAGCAAATTAAGGGTTTTAAACCCAAATAACCAGAGCAGTCCCTTGAGGGAAAGGTCTAACAGGAACATGCCTACCTCACACTTGGTGAAGTTAAGTTTTTAGTGTCTGCTAAGATGACTTAAAAAACAAGAACAGTGAGTTTCTACAAGTAGCAGAAAAATGTTAAAATTATCCGTTATGACAGCATTAGAAAGCCAGAAAGGGACAGCCTCGAGGACAAACAAGATCTGGCATGTCCATCCTCTCCCTGCGTGAGAAGGCACAGAAGGCTTTAGTGACCTCCCAGAGCTCTGGTTCCAGAATACACAGCATTGCAATAAGAACTGTAAAGAATACAAATTAAAATAAAAACAACACATGGAGAAGTAGAATAACAGAGAACAGAAATGGCAGAAATCGAAGAGGCTGCACCAGATACAGCCAGGGTCTAAGCAGGGCTTGGCGGTGGCTACCGACAGGCACAGCCCAAGCAAGAGGGAGGAAATGCAAGGCAAGAGGAGACAAGAAAACACATCCGAGGGTCTTGGAGCACAAAGGGTTAAACTGACAATGTGAAGAAGGGGAAAGGAGAGAGGTCTCACTCTCCACTGGTAATAAATGAGCTCTTTTCCTGAAGTGATAACTGTTGTAAACAAGTGAAAACCATACACAATAATCACAAGTTATAAATGTTCTTGAAAACTCCATGGTTTCAACTGGCCTATGACAGATATCTGCAGAGGGACCTCAGCATCTGCTGTGAAGTTCCGGGAAAAGTAATGCTAACCAATGGACTTGTGCCAAAATCTCACCCTCGGGGTCTGACCAATTAAATGGCTGCTTCTTAGTGTGGCGTTCAGGAGAGATGACAGACTGAACACTGCAGCAGAGAAACCTACACATTTAATTTCAGCCCAGGCATTTTGGCCCAAAGGGCGAGTCAATCAGGAAAGAAAGCAGTTCCGAGTACAGTCTTCAAACAAGCTGAAAACAGAATAAACGGACGTGCAGTTTAATGACCACAGGATCCTTCTTCCACCAAAACTGATGACAAAGCTCATCAAGGATAAAGAGCTCATCAAGGATAAAGAGCTCCCCCTGTACTCCTGTGCAGAAAACAGGATTTACCAGACAAGCTCTTTCTAGACTGAAGAAGCTGCTTTCACTAGCTACTATCACAGGGACTGACTTCTGGGCAACCGGGATGGAAACCTTAACAAAGGGGTACCTGCCGAGCTCAGTGGGTTGTGAGTTCGAGCCCTACATTGGGTGTGGTGATTACTTAAAAATATTTGAAAAAACAAACAAACAAACAAACAAACAAAACCATTAACAAAGCCAGGGATTCGCTGAGCAGGTTTCTGGCATAGCCCATGCCCTGGGGAAAGGCAGCGCTTCGGGACATGAGTTCTTTTTTTTTTTTTTTTTTTTTTTTTTATTTTTTTTTTTTTTTTTTGAGAGAGAGAGCTCAAAAAGAGAGGGGGAGGGGGAGAGAGAGAGAGAGAGAGAGAGAGAGAGAGGGAAGCAGGCTCCCCGCCGAGCAGAGAGCCCAACGCGGGACTCGATCCCAGGACCCTGAGATCACGACCCGAGCCGAAGGCAGCGGCTCAACCCACTGAGCCACCCAGGCGCCCCAGGACATGAGTTCTTTCTAGGGTCAAAATTATGCAGTTTGGGGGCGCCTGCATGGCTCAGTGGGTTAAGCCTCTGCCTTCGGCTCAGGTCATGATCTAAGGGTCCTGGGATCGAGCCCCACATCAAGCTCTTTGCTCGGCAGGGAGCCTGCTTCCCTCTCTCTCTCTGCCTGCCTCTCTGCCTACTTGTGATCTCTCTCTGTCAAATAAATAAATAAAATCTTTAAAAAAATTAAAAAAAAAATTATGCAGTTTGCCTTTCCAAAGTGGACCGCACAAGTTACTGCAGCCAAATGTATGGTATGGCGTAGACTCAACGAGGACTCTGAGCCCTGGTGTTATTTAGTCCCTTTACACCTTATTTTCCTCAAAAACACAGAACCAGCTGCATTTAAAGGGCAACAGAAAGGATTAAAATAATGCATGTCACACATTTACTCCAGAGCCTAGCACCTAATAGGCGCTCAAAAAAAGCTGGCCACAAAATCTTTTTCAAGGTTCTTTAAAGTCACAAAATTTATCTGCTCTATCCCCTATCTACTGTTTTTAAGACCTGATGATACCTTTATATCAGGCTCAATGTAGCTTTATCCCACCGCCCCCAATTTTATTTATTTGAGAGAGTAAGAGAAAGAGAGCACGAGCTGGGGGAGAGGGAGAAGCAGGCTCTCTAAGCAGGAAGCCCAGTTGGGACTCGATCCCAGGACCCTGAGATCATGACCTGAGCCAAAGGCAGAGGCTTAACCCACTGAGTCATTCAGGCGCCCCTCAATGTAGTCTTCTCATGATCCTTGAAGAACTTAAGGAATCCTGGGAGAACTTCTCTCACAGGGGGTCTGAGGTGTGACATTTCTTCTCAGTTCCACCACATTGCCCACAAGTCTGTCACTTTCCCCATAGCACGCAAGTTTAGACTTTCTGCCTTAGCTCCTCAACCCTCTTGGCCATCAGAGCCAGAGAACCGAACATCTCTGCCCTCCCTCCATCCCACCCCACCCCGCCACCTGGTGCTCCACAACAGCCCTGCTGCACTGAAGTCAGATGGGGTTTTGCGATGAATCCAGGATAAATCCAGACCAACCACCCCCTTCTTCCCACAGACCTTTGGCTTAGTTTGATGTCTGATCTCAATCTGAAAATTATGCTGACTTTCTGAAATGTTTTCTGCGCCTGCCAGGATGTGATATGCCTACTATCTATCCCAAGGAGCAGAAATGGAGATTTCGAATTTGCCTCATACCACAAAGAAGACCTTCGTATCCTCCTCATATTCTCTCCTTGGAAAGAACACCTGGACTTAACCTGGTCTTCGGGTTTTATTCTTTGCCACATATAAAGTGCAGACTGGCTCACATTCACCACTCCTTGACAGACTCAAGGATGCCATAGTGCTCACATGGTAATGCTGGCCTCACCGATGCTAAGACGTGCCACGTGACCTATTTGCTCCTGGAATTACAAAGTGGAAGACCAGTGTGCAATGTGCAGAGATACAGATCGCACAAAAAACACTACCCAGTCTTTCACCTGCCCCATATTCATTAGTTTATGGTTGGAGACCAACAGAATGGACCTGTTCTGGAATAGCTCATAGTGGCTATGATAATGCACAGATCTCAAGATTATTCCCCACAGGAGTCATTCAAATCCAGCCTGCTGACGAACCTAATAAAGCAGGTTTCAGCAGTGGGAAGCAATGAGGAATGAGAAGGGGATTCAGAAAACAGGGGTTCCTAAAACTGCTTACCAGCTGAGTGACACATCCCCTGACCCCAAGCAAATTGCTTATTTAATCTCCTCTCCAGAAACTTGCCTATAGGCTAAAACAGTTCAACAGTTAGCATTAGATCCAGCCTCCAACACTCAAGGAAATTTTCAATTCAAAGTCTAACAAGGCCCCGGGATAATTTGTAAACTACCATACTCAGGAAACACTCAAAAGGTGTGCTAGAAATCCTGAAATCCAACAAAAGGAACCTGTAATTTAAAATGCTGGTGAATTACAGGCTAAGATTTTTTTTCTTTTTTTTTCTTTTTTTTTTTTAAGATTTTATTTATTGTTTTTGACAGAGAGAGACACAGTGAGAGAGGGAACAGAAGCGGGGGAGTGGGAGAGGGAGAAGCAGGCTTCCCACTGAGCAGGGCAGGCTAAGATTTCTTATTGTTATTAAGAAATAAATAGCCAAGCACAGCTTGGATCCCTTATCTACCAAAAGTAACAGACCAGCAGGCACTCAGGGGTTTCACTTTATAAAGCACATGGATGCAACATGGTGTAGGTGAGGAAAACCTGTCATGCACCAGGAAGAATGGCCTTATCCCTAGAAGAAAGATGTGTCCCTGTATAAAGGCAAGGGCAGTGAAGGACTAGTTGCCTTAGCTTCTTTTCAAACCAGAAACAGAGACGTCTTCCGTCAAGCTCAAATACTAGAAGTCTTGACTTTTTAACTAGAAGTCTTGACTTTTTAACTACACCAAGTTTCAAAACACAGACACACAAAGTTACAGTAAAGACAAGCACATCCTGTTTGCACTTGACTTCCTGTTCTGGGCCAGCTGATCTATTTACACTGCTACTGCCTAGCCACAAAACAGTAACCTTTCATATCTGCCAACAACCAGTTCACTGAGCACTATTTCACGGACAGTAAAATACATTATTCTACGAGTCGGGTAGAAAAGATTCACCTAAAGAGCACCAAAAACCAATATTGAGCCTCTAAGCCACCCTGTCTCTCCTATGCTTCCTACTGACGTCTGACCTACCTGATAAAAAATTAATACAAATAGGCTGAGATAAAAAAAATGAAGCCCGAAACAGAATTTGGAATATGGGGGCTGAGAAAAAGAGCAAGGAAGACTGCAAATGTTTTTATTATTAAACATGGGCCCCTTTTCAAAAGTAGAAGGAACAGATTTCTATCAGCCAGAAGCCCCACTGAGCAAACCCCCAGACAGGAACCACCGGGAGTGATCACCACAGTTCATAAAGGGCCCTTCTGGTGAACACTGCCCCCAATCCAGTCAGCTACCAACCGGAGTCCACATGTCAGCAAAAGCTCTCCAGTTGGGGCGCCTGGGTGGCTCAGTGGGTTAAAGCCTCTGCCTTCGGCTCAGGTCATGATCCCAGGGTCCTGGGATCGAGCCCTGCATCGGGCTCTCTGCTCGGCAGGGAGCCTGCTTCCCCCTCTCTCCCTGCCTGCCTCTCTGCCTACTTGTGATCTCTCTGTCAAATAAATAAATAAAATCTTTAAAAAAAAAAAAAAAAAAAAGCTCCCCAGTTTTAGAGACCTGAAGCCCCCACTTGAAGTGAAATTTCCACTGTTTTCAAAGAGCTAGTAGTTCCCCCCACAAGCTACATTCAGTGTTGGGAGTAAATGCTAGATAACAAATATCCCAGTTTGGGGGCACCTGGGTGGCTCAGTGGGTTAAAGCCTCTGCCTTCGGCTCAGGTCATGATCCCAGGGTTCTGGGATCAAGCCCCGCATCGGGCTCTCTGCTCAGCAGGGAGCCTGCTTCCTCCTCTCTCTCTGCCTGCCTCTTTGCCTCCTTGTGATCTCTGTCTGTCAAATAAATAAATAAATATTAAAAATATATATATATCCCAGTTTTTATGGGCCCATTGGTTGGCCTCCTCGGGTTTATATTCTCATCTGGCAAATAGGAAGGTAAGACGACGCAAATCTCTAATGTTCCTTCCAGCTGTCAAAAAATTTGCAGGATTCAACACTAACAGTTAGAGGAAGCTTCTGCTGCTCCTGACGTTATTACTTTGGTCCAGTAAGATACCTCTCATACCCTACAATTCACGGTGTGAATATATGCCTTGATCTAGACCTCTCAAGTACCCAAGGACTCTTTTCCCTCTCCCTTGAAATGTGGATCAGAAAGTTTCTCACTGAAGGCAAAATAACAAACCTTAAGGTTTGTTCTCTTGACACATGGTCTTTTTATTAAGATCTTAATGTAATCGCCACTCAGTTCTCATGCTGGTCATATGATTCCTGGACAGAATAAAGCCACAAAAGGATGGAGAAAATCTGACCAGCAGCTTGTGGCCCTCCCACACAGTGACTGCTAATAGCGAAAGAATGAGGCAAAATCTGGGTAAGAAAAGGGAGTGGTGAAGACAAGCTGGGTGAGTCAGTGTAAGGGAAAACCCAGAAGAGAAGAAGAAATGAGAAAAAAAGAAGGGCAAAGAAGGGGGGCGGGGGAATCCAAACCAATGAGCAGAAACTTAAATTCTGCTTATTCATTCATCTATTTATCTATTTATTATCTATCTATTTACATTATGTGCAGAGAACTGAGCTGGACACTAGAGGAGACACAAAGGTCAACCAGATAGATTTGTTCATGAGGTTATGGTCTAGTAGGAGAGATAAAGGCTGTACACAAACTACTGAAATATACAGTAGAAAGGATACTGTGCCATAAAGGAGACATAAAAGAGAATTCTTTACTATGAGACCCAGAGGAAGAAGTGATTACTCCCAGTGAGGGATCAGACAAGGCAGCTTCATAGGAAGAATGACCTTCTAAGCCAAAAACACAACAGGAACAAGGACACCCAAGCAGGAAATCAAAGACACATAGGTACAGTGAGTAACTGGATTTGATTTGAGATACAAGTGGGCATGAAGAGAGGGACGTTAATAACAATAGCTAGCAATCCACAGAGCCACGGCTAAATTGGTAACTGGGTTGGAGCCAGAGAAGTATTCCAAAGTCAGACTCAGAATTTGAGTTTAAATCCAGTGGAGAAGGAAGGAGGGAGGGAGGGTGACAAGTTAGGAGCTTGGAGGACTCTCAGAACCCATAAAATTAAGATAATAAAATAAACGCAAAACCAGTGTGTGCAGATATTGAAAGTCCCTCCAAAGAGATGCAAATGTCTTCCAAACTAGAAGCAAGAAGACGGAGCACAAAAGGGCTCAGGTGACGGTGTTAACATATTTAAACAAAGAACATGACCACATCTGGGCTCCTGACTGGCTCAGTAGAGCATGTGGCTCTTGATCTCAGGGTTGTGAGTTGGGAGTCCCACGTTGGGGGTAGAGACTACTTAAAAAGAAAATCCTGGGGCACTTGGGTGGCTCAGTGGGTTAAGCCTCTGCCTTCGGCTCAGGTCGTGATCTCAGCGTCCTGGGATCGAGCCCCCCACCCAATCGGGCTCTCCGCTCAGTGGGGAGCCTGCTCCTCCCCCTCTCTCTCTGCCTGCCTCTGCCTACTTGTGATCTCAATCTCTCTGTCAAATAAATAAATAAAATCTTAAAAAAAATCTTTAAAAAAGTGATCACATCAAAGTGTGATCTACAAACTTTAAAAAATCTAGGAAAAGTAGAGGAGGCTATTTTGACTCCAGAATCACCCAAGACTGAGCAATACTACAACTAAGTGACACACCATCTTCTCTGCTGTGGGATAAGTTTCTTTCATGAAGTTTAAATGGGAACTGCATACAGTAGCACTTAGGGGTGTGGGCTCCTAGAATCTGAGGGACTCGGTTCCTTCCAATCTGAGTTCATCCTCTTACCAGCTTGGACAGAGCCTTGGTTTCCTCATTTGTAAATTGAGTACAACAGGCCCACTGGGAGAATTAAATGTCCTACTGTATGCAAAAGCACTTAGTAGAATACTGAGCAGATAGAAGGCAAATCAATAACCTTTTTTCTAACTTCCCCCACAAAGTATTCTATCATATTATTCCATGCTCACCAAGCAAGCTCAGTATTATTAAATTTCATTTCTCAGATCTCTTGATACAGAAAAGCAATACCCTAGCAAAATCCAGAATCCTGTCAATAGGAAAGAACTCCTTCACTCTGGAGTAACAAACTATCATTCCTTTCTGAGCACAATCACCCAAGTCTGAATATAGTGCTGTCCCCAAAGACTGACTGATCATTTCCAGGTACAAAGCAAAACAAATTTTGTGGCCTGAGAACCAGACCTAAAATACAGTGACCTGAGGGGTATTCCTAAGAAAACAGATGGCACCCACCAGGCTAGCCCTTCCTACTGCCACCCTTAATCTGCAACAAGCCAGTCTGTATAATGTGACTTTCCTGTACTTCTCCACCCTTCACCTCTCCATGCCCTTCAATCATGCACAACGGCAAAGCACTTGATCTGCCTCTCTGACCTTCTGGAGGTCGAAGATCCCATCTTATCAGCTTGGCATTCTTCCCTCCATATTCCAGTATAACTTGCATCAAACAGAACTACGACATTTATTATAAAAATGAATTTCAAACACAGCTTTCTTGAACAACACAATCCATTGAAGTCCACCAGCTCTACACCCTGAGGCAGGATTTATTAAACTCTTTTGATTTACTGAACTCTTATTCTACGTTTTTCTTCCCCTCTAACTCCCCAGCCTTTCCACACCTGAGCTACCAAGTATTACAGAAATGTCAGAAGACTTTATGGACTGGGTGCCCAGCAAATTCATACAACTGGGACCAAGCCACCACTGGGCTCCGAAGTCTTTTATTCATCTCTAGTTGATGACTCCACAGCAACTTTCCAAAGAGCAGCTTTGCGCGGGGTTGAGGACATGGGGCCTAGAGTCAGACAGAACTCACAGTCTTCCTCTGTGACCTCAGTCAAGGTGCTTCACTTCCCTGATCTTCGCTTCTGCTTCCATAAAATGGAGAACCTAAATGAGGTAATTAATGCAAGCCCTTAACAACACAAAGTGCTCAAAAAGTAGGATCTGAGTCATGACTCTTTTCTACTATGTGTAATCTCAGCCCCTCTCCCCTCCTTTTTTTTTTTTTTTAAGATTTTATTTATTTATTTGACAAACAGAGATCACAAGTAGACAAAGAGGCAGGCAGAGAAAGAGGAAGAAGCAGGTTCCCTGCTGAGCAGAGAGCCCGATGCGGGGCTCAATCCCAGGACCCTGGGATCATGACCTGAACAGTTGGCAGAGGCTTTAACCCACTGAGCCATCCAGGCGCTCCCCGCCCCCCAACTAGAAACCTCCTCACTGCTTTACCAAAGCAGTTCGGCTGGGGTCTGACTACTTATTTTGAGGCAGTGGTGGCGCCGTGGGAATCAGGGATCAGGAGTCCAGCTGGTGCCCTACATGAGATGTGAGACCATGAACTGTTTCACCTTTGCCTCCGGTTCCTCCGCTGCAAATGAGTGTTTTAATATTTGAGAGTGAAATGGGAAAATATGAGAGAGCATCAAGCAGAGGAGGCGAGTAAGGGGGAAATAAGTGAGATAATAAGACCTTCAAGTAAAACCAACCTGGCTTCAAATTCCAGTTCTAGCACTTACCTAGCTGTGTGACCTTGGGCGAGTTTCTTGTGTGCAAAATGGGGGCAATAGCACCACAGGGTTTTGAAAAGGTTTAAAAGAATGTACAACTACTTGGCATGTTGGTTTCCCCTCCTCCTTTCTCCCTCGTCTTTCCCTTTCATCTCAAACATTCCCCTTTATTCACTAGACCAGTAGAGCACCATTTCTGACCATCAGTTAAAAAAAAAAAAATTAGCACATCTCCAACATCTCTACATGTAACAGCAAATTAGGCAAGTGCTACTGTACAAATGGTGCTACTGTACTATCTAAAACCTAGTACTAAAAAGAAATTTCAAAGAGAAAGATAAAAATAGAGGAAAAACTTAGTTCTAGTATTTCCTTCCCATACCCCAGAGTAAGGTCTTACATACCCTTCAAATCTGGAAGTTCATTCTGGGAGTCACTGTACTATTAGGCACCCTGTTTAGACACAAAGAGAGAGAGTAGACTCGGGGCGGTTCCTGGCACGGGGACGGACACAGGGTCGGGGCTCAGCAGACGTCAGCCTCCGCACACCTGCTTCTCTGTGCAGGTCTGCGCAAACAAGCTCTCAGCTTCTCCCCTTCTCTTCGGTTCCCTGCTTCCCCCACAAAGCAGTGGTACCCTCCTTCACCCACAGGTCACACACGTGTTTGCTCACTCCACTCCGCTTCACCAAAAGCTCTCTCCAACGTCCTCAGAGATCTTCTGACGGCTAAATGCATGGCTTTCTCCCAAGTCCTCCACCTTCCTGACCTCCCTGCAGTCCCAGACACAGGTGACCTACCCATGTTCATCCTGCAGGCCCCTTCTTCCCCTTCCCTTTCCACTGAAAGTGCAGAAGCTCGACTCCCCCTTGACTTCAAAGACCAACCTTTCTCCCTGTCTTTCCCTGGGTTCTTCTTTTTGGTCCCTAAGTAACCCCTAGGGCTCTGTACTTACCACTCTTTCCTTCTCTAGTGAATTCTACCTGGTTCTTTTAAAATCTAGGGGCACCTAGGTAGCTCAGTCGGTTAAGTGTCCGACTCTTGATTTCAGCTTGTCATGATTTCAAAGTCACGGGATTAAGCCCTTCGGTGGGCTCTGCACTGGACATGGAGCCTGCTTGGGATTCTCCCTCTCCCTCTTCTTTTGCCCACCTTTCCTGCACATGCACATGTGCTCCCTCTCAAAAAACTAAATTAAATCTATCCCGCAAATATCCTATTCTCTTCATATACAATGCCATACTCTGCTCTATGTGCTATTATCTTTCTCAAGAACTAGAACACACACCTCCTGACTGGTCCTCCTCTTTGCCGCTCTTTTCTCCATACAGTAGTCAGAATAATCTTTGACCGCTTGTTACTCTCCTGCTTTAAAACCTTCAGTGGCTTCCCATGATGCTTTTCTGGTAAAGCTTAGACTCCCCATATAGCCCACAAAGGCCCCATGTGATGTGGGCCCTGACTTCCACTCCTGCTTTACCTCATGCTGCCCCCAACCCCACCCCTATTCACCTCACTCTAATCCCTTGGCAGTCCACCTTTCAGTTTCTCAAAAATAAAAAGACTACTTCTTGCCCCCAAGGTCTGCACACTTGTGGTTCCCTTCCTGCCTGGAACATTCTCCACAGCTCTTTTCACCAAGCTGGCTCCTTATCAGCCAGACCTCTGCTCCCCTGCCCTATAACACAGTTGTCTGGCACATGGTGGGAGCTCAATGAGTACTGTTGAATGAATAGACTCCATAGCCTTTCGTCAGAGAACTCCCAGTCGAAATACCCAGAATCAGTCTCACCCTTCAGTTTCAGCACCACGTTTCTAAATGCTTGCTAGATGGGTATCTGTACCTTGAATTTAGCATAGCAAGTACACTTACGACCAAACCCTTCTTCTCTTCCCAAACCAGTTCCTCCCACCTTCTGAACTTACACAAGCAGTTTAATCCACACCTCCACTTCAAAACCATGAATTTCCTATTCATTTGCTCCACCTGTCCACAATTCTAACCACTCTTTAAAACTGAATTTAAGTCACTTCATTCATTCATGCATTCAATCAACCAGTTATTCATTCATCAAACACTTACTGAATGCCTTTTATGAGGCAGGTACTGTGTTAGATACCAGAAAGCAAAGCAGACATATTTTTGTCTACTCTCTATCAAATAATCACACAAATGTTATAAATTATAAAAATTATAACCTACAAAATGCTACAAAGGAAAAAGTGCTAGAAACTAGAAGAAAAAATGTGAGGCATCAAAAAACATTCCTTTAATGATGTGCTGATTGAAGGAGACAGAATTTTACCTAGGCAGACTAGAGGGTAGAACCTGCCAGGCAGAGGGTTCAGCAGGTCCTGGAAGCAAAAGGAGATCAGCAGGCCTATCTTAAGGCACCTACCATTCTGCCTTATATATTATACCTATCAGAATCAGTCTTGTCCCCTTCCCCAACCTCTATCCTCATTTTACTGTCACCTGGGAAAAAGTACATAGAGTGTCTCAGGTGCCACCACCGCCCCCCCAGGAGACATGGATTAATTAACATGTCTGGTACCTATGGAAACCATGCTTGTAAAAATCTCCCAGACAACTCTAATATGCAGCCAAGTTTATAAATCAAATATCTAAACTATCTACTCAATAAACATGTATCAATTAGTCTCTCATTAAATATCCCTAAGGTTAACATGATAAACTCTTTCCAAATTGGTCACAATAATCTCAACCATACTGTATGGCCTTTAGCAGTGTGACACTGATACTCTACCCTTCCCGAAGTGTCCCCTCCCCTTCGACGTGGGCTACATTTGTGACTTTTTCAACCAAAAGAATGAGGAAAGTGATAATGAAGGACTCCCAGGCCTAGGCCTTAAGAGGCCCTACGGCTTTCATTATGGCTGCCTTGGAAGTCAACCACCATGTAAAAGGAACCCCATATTGATTAATGACTGATGAGACACCAAGAGAGAGTCCAACCTCAGGGAGGAGAACCAAGATGTCTCAGCCAACAGCTAGCACAGAAACCCACGTATTTTGAGTGAAGCCATGTTGGAGTTCCCAGTCCAATGAAATCACCTGGAGCAAGGCGATATGTCCTTCTTCCCTGGATTACAATTCACAGAATCATGAGCCATAAAATGGCTGTCATTTGAAGCTACTAAACATATTAGGATGATTTGCTACACACTGGTAGATACTGAAATAGTCAGAAATCCAACTCACTTTCAGCAATCATTCAACTGTTTCCCAGCTTTGATGACCAAGAAACTCTTCTTCATATTCATTACAATTTCTCCCCCTTCAATTTAAGCCCATGTCCTCTTAAATCTTTGAAGTACGGGAAGAACAGTTAGTCAAAATCCCCCCAGCAAAAACTATTCTTATACTTGAAGATGGTAATCGAGCCATCCCTTAGCTTTTCCTTCTGTCGGCTAAAATCATTCCTTTTTTAAAAAACTTATAATCAGGGGCGCCTGGGTGGCTCAGTGGGTTAAGCCTCTGCCTTCGGCTCGGGTCATGATCTCAGGGTCCTGGGATCGAGCCCCACATCGGGTTCCCTGCTCAGTGGGGAGCCTGCTTCCCCTCCTCTCTCTGCCTGCCTCTCTGCCTACTTGTGGTCTCTCTCTGCCAAATAAATAAATAAAATCTTAAAAAAAAAAAAACTTATAATGATAGGACTTATTTTTAAACTTTTTAATCATTTTTATCCTCTCAAGTATTGGGGCGGCGGGGGTGGGGAAGAGAATGACAGAAACTAGATGCCACATGCCAGTACTTAACAGAGATTACTTCCTAGCCCTTATGGTTCATCTTTCCATAATCCAATTCCACAAAAGTTTATTACCCTACAAATGTAACCATTTACTGAAATTACCATGAAACCTTTTGGGTTCTTAACACTCCGCTTACTCTATCTTGTGCTGACTCCCTTCACTCATCAACCTGGTCTGACACTCCATTATTGAAATATGTTTTTAATAAATTCTAGGTATTTGAAGCATGATAGAAAAGCTTGAGGTTGGGGGCGCCTGGGTGGCTCAGTGGGTTAAGCCTCTGCCTTCGGCTCGGGTCATGATCTCGGGGTCCTGGGATCGAGTCCCGCATCAGGCTCTCTGCTCGGCGGGGAGCCTGCTTCCCTCTCTCTCTCTGCCTGCCTCTCTGTCTACTTGTGATCTCTCTCTGTCAAATAAATAAATAAAATCTTAAAAAAAAAAAAAAAGAAAAGAAAAGCTTGAGGTTGGAAGGCACACCATTAATTTCAATCAAGGTCTCTAAGCACATTCAAGGCCTTTCTGTAGGTCAGAAGGCTCTGGGTACCTCCTTCTACTTCGATGGTAAAGCGGCCTTATAAAAGGCAAGATCTTTAGCACTTGCCTACTGAGCAAAGCACCTTTTCTGTAGAAACCAATAGGGTGTATTTAACTACAAAGAGACAAACCAGTTGCTTAACGCAATGTAAAAACATGCTGTCTCTCTGAAGTCTTACCTGAATGTATACTTCAATGTCAAAAGTAGCTTTATAATCACCAGTAAAATAGGGATAATAAAACCTACCCAACACAGAATATTGTAGGTGTCAAATAAAATGACACAAGGGAAATAATTTTGTAAAGTATTATAAAAATGTTAGGTGATAATGTGGAACTAAGTTTCAGCAAGCCCAATAAATCTTCAAATTAACTTTGAATGGTAACCTGATGATTTCAGGTGACATATATGGAATAGCACCACGGGCTCAAGTTCACCAAACAGAAACTAAAAACATGCCACCTAACAAGACAGCTTACGAATTTTCTTTTCTTTTCTTTTTTTTAAGATTTTTTTTATTTATTTATTTCTTTGACACAGAGAGAGAGAGATCACAAGTACACAGAGAGGCAGGCAGAGAGAGAGGGAGAAGCAGGCTCCCCGCTGAGCAGAGAGCCCGATGCGGGGCTCGATCCCAGAACCCCGAGATCATGACCTGAGCCGAAGGCAGAGGCTTTAACCCACTGAGCCACCCAGGCGCGGCGCCCCAGCTTACGAATTTTCTAATACTGCCAAGACTAATAAAGATGTTTGGACTAATGGTTTGACACTGGGGACCCACTTCAGCCCTGTCTGATAGTGTTGGGCTCTCGGCCAGGGAGCAGGTGTAGAGAAGGAACAGTCTACTAGAAGAAACAGACAGTGCTGTGGAAGTCCAAATAAGGAGAACAACTCTAACTCTACTTGACGAAGGCAGGGAAGGTTTCGCATATGAATAAGTCTCCTGGGGGATGAGTACTTTGCGAGTCAAGAGGGTGAGGCCACTTCACCTAGAACAACATGCTATAACTAGAGACTGGGAAGATGGGAGAAATTCGGTGAGGATGGAAAGGAGAGAGGTAAGCCGGGTAACAGTAACAGGTAGGACAAGGTGACATTCTAAAGGGCTTTACCTGTCAAGCTAAGTAGAAAACAGGAATCTAATGGCACTCTGAAAACCTGAGAATGAGAACATTTGATCTGGGCCTTTAGGAATATAACTTTGGCAACAACGTGGAGGGGACGGGAGCAGAGAAAGACCTAAGGTGGGGTGGTAAAGCCCGGTCAAGACTGGATGGAGGGGGCACCTGGCTGGCTCAGTCAGCAGAGCATGCAACTCTTATTCTTGTCCAGTTGTCTAGTTCAAGCCCCACACTGCGGGGTAGAGGTTATGTAAAAATAAATAAATAAACAAACAAACAAATAAATAAATAAATAGTTTTTAAAAAGAAGATTTGATAAGGCTCTCAACCAGAAGTTACTCAAATTCCTGGAGGCAAAGTGGGTAAAATGTGACATCTTTAGTCTTTAACATCTGGGAGAATGGTTACCTGTAATCTTTGAGAGTGCAGGCGCTGTCTCTAAGTATTCACACACAAAATTTGAAGACATTGGGCTGGTTAAACAAAATGTCTAGTAAATTAAGGCAATACAGTGGGAATGAAGGAAAGCCACACATCGATCAAACGGTACTCCAATAACATCATCAAAAGCGCTTAGCAGAGGGGTGCCTGGGTGGCTCAGTCTTAAGTATCTGCCTTTGGCTCAGGTCATGATCCCAGGTCCTGGGATCGAGTCCTGCATCGGGCTCCCTGCTCCATGGGAAGACTGTTCTTCTCCCACGCCCCCTGTGTCTCTGTCAAAAAAATAAGTAAAATCTTAAAAAAAAAAGCACTTAGCAACCATGGACTTAGCATATTTAGGTGATGTGAGGCATAAACAATGAACAGGAAGACCTGGTAGACATCATTAACAGAGTTCAAACCTACAGCAACAGAAGCAGCTGACTGGTCCTCGGTGGGAAGATAACGTATGCCATTTTAGATCCCTTTTGAACACTCTGGTAGGTTTTTCAAGTTGGGTAAAGTTTATCAAGTTGGAAATAAAGATCTGAAGCTTGGGAGAGACAGCTGGACTACTAAACATACTGAGGATAGCTGAATTTACGGGCCTATTTGAGATCCTTGGAGTAAGGGATGGTGGGGGGAGGCGAGGGAAGAGTGGAAAGATGCCCAAGGTGAAGTCTTGGAGCCTCTCAACGTTTATGGGATAGCCAAAAGAGAATGCAAAGAAATAATAGAAGGATACTCTGGAAACTCAAAAGAGACAAGGTAACCTCAAAGCCAGATGAAGAGGGTCACTGGGGGAAAGAAGAATGGCCCCACAGTGCCACAATGCCAGGCCAAGATTAAGTAAGGTGGAGGCTGAAACCACAACATTGGGTTTGGTAATCTGGAGTTTACTTATGATCTTTAGGAAAACATGAGTAAGGTAATGTGGGCAGAAGCCAAAATAACAAAGGGTTGATAAGAGAATCAGAGTTGAGGAAGTATACAATATAGGTTCCTCCTCATTCTACCCTTACTGAGAACCAACCATGTCCCAAGGAATATGGATATCATTCTAACAAAACAGACACTGATTCTTGACGTACGCTATGATCAGAGTAAACAGTGCTGTCCTATGTACTCATCCAGTCTTGGTGAGTAAGAAAAGACTCCATGGAAGAAATGACTGGCTCTGAAGCCAGCCAGGTGAAGTTGGGGCAGGGTGTTTTAGAGAGAGCTGGCTGGTGTAAAGGCCTGGGGTAAAAGAACACATGGGCCATCTGAGGGGAACTGTAAGGAGCAGAAGCAAACTCTGAGAGGGGCAACTGCCTAGCAGTGAGGCTTAAGTGTTAAAAAGTTTTGAAGTGAAGAGCAGGAGGGAGATAGAGCAGTAGTCTGAACAGAATTAGGGATGAGGGGAGGTTCTTCATAGTACCTCAGAGAAAAATATGGAAACTTGCTGATAAGACAGTGTTTCCCTAAAATTCAATATTCCAGTGATTAGATAGATAATAAAATACATTTGCTTCTCTCTCTTTCTCTAATAATGGTTTAGTTTGACTAAACTATTTCTCACAAGACACAAAAAAGGACAGAAAATACAAGAGCAAAAGATGGATAAAAGCTGTAAACCTGATATGTTTGTCTTCTCTAAGGTTTCTATGATAAATGGTCTACTTAGGACTAAAACCACATCCAGATCCCAAATGAAATGAAACTTTCCCCCTCAAGACCTCTTCTAAAGGCCTAAGGGACTGACTTTAAGATACCCATACTGCTGAGGCAATTCTGAAGACAAAGGATTTCCCATTCCTCCTGCAGCTCAGTCTAGCTAGTAAAACTAAGAGAAAACAGTCTGGGGTTACCTGATTTTGCCTGTTTCAAAACATTACCACAGCAGAGAGCAAGCAGCCTCCAGTTCCTGCCGCTGAGGTCCTTGGAGCCATTTCAGATGAGCTCATCTCAGGAACCAACAGCAGCAGCTTTCAGGCAAAGTGAATGGTGCCGCCTGGGGACGTGTCTTTGGTAAGTAAGCAAGATTGCAACAGAGCAGGCAGTTTACCCGGGGCAGTGCTGACTCATGCGAGGCAAACTCCTGCTTCCCAAACAACCCAGCCGGAGCCAACGCAATCAACCGCAACTCAGAAAAGAAGAGGTGCCCCACTGATTTTTTTAAATGGAGTGCTGACTAATGGGGGCTGGTCCCTCACTCCCTTCTTGCTGGTTGCTCAGCGGACCCTGGAGCCCTTACCTGGAAGGCTCCACGGGTCACATTCTGAAATTTCATTTGAGAACAGGTTGGGGCTCAGGACAGCAAGATTACTGAAGGTAGCAGTTTCACAGCCTTGAAGATCTCCCCTGAGAGGCTGATAAAGAAGTCACTTTGCATTTATAAATTAGAACATCTGGGTCAGAGGAATTGAGGAACTTGTCCGGTCATCGCTAGTTGGTCAAATCACCCGAGTGAATTTTTGTCAGCTTTAACCAGGCTCTCCTTTCTGTTTCCCCATTAGGCCATCCCTGACCTCTCTATTTCCCTAGACAGTGCAGAATCTCTAATTAAGACAGAAGTAACTGAAGGCTTTAATCAGCTGCCACACACAGTTAAAGCCACATTATCCACCAGCATACCTACCGGATGCTTAAGGAATCCAGGAGTCTCTGAAAACTGTATTAACACTTGCTTTTAAAAGAAAAATCCCTAAATCTGTGTCGATTCTCATTTATTGGCCAGCTTATTAAAAAAATCAATTCTAGGGGGCGCCAGGGTGGCTCAGTGGGTTAAAGCCTCTGCCTTAGGCTCAGGTCATGATCCCAGGGTCCTGGGATCGAGCCCCGCATCGGGCTCTCTGCTAAGTGCAGAGCCTGCTTCTCTCTCTCTCTCTCTCTCTCTCTCTCTCTCTGCCTGCCTCTCTGCCTACTTGTGTTCTCTGTCTGTCAAATAAATAAATAAAATCTTTAAAAAAAAAAATCAATTCTAGAATGACTGGCTCATCAACAGCTATTAATTATTATTGAATTTGCCCTGACCGGCTAGAATGGTGCTATACAAAGAAAACAAAAGATTAAGCCCTTGCTTTATGTGGGTTTTTTTTTTGTTTTTCATTAGACAAGAAAGAAACATTAAAGTTCACATCAGATCCTTCTGCTCCCTGCTCAAAACTTCCCAAGGCCGTCAGCTTTTCCTCAGCATGGGCATTCAAGGCCACCACACCTAGCCCTGTCCATTCTTCAAGGTAGGTCCCCTGCAGCGTGAACTCGGGGTATAGCTGCCAACTCAACTTGTCACTCAATAAATGTTATTAGGTTAGTTAAAATGTACATGCAGACTGTCAGAATTTGGGTTTAAAAACTATGCTACTTAATTCTATTCCTTTTCAAGGGGCTAGTTTAAAAAAAAAGTTATTTATCCAACTGGCTTAATTCCCCTTAATTACATTATTCCAGTAGGATAGCCACACTGAGCTTTTATAAGGTTTCATAAAATGTTCCCTCTTTTATTGCTCCCTTTCAGTGTTTTCCTTTTCAGGAAATGGCTGTATTTAAAGTTTTCCTACAGTATGTGTTAATTAGTTCTTTTCAAATGATAAAGACATCTTTAGGGCAGTTGGCAACTGTTATCTCATGGACCACACTTTAAAAAAAAATTTCTGTAGTTGATGATAAGTTACAAACATTCTAATATGGAGCAACCCTCAAGACACATAAAAAACGGACAAATAGGAAACCTCTTTTGAAAAAAACCATTATTGTTAGAAGCTTCTGGCACGTTCTATATATTAGTTAACTTTAAATAAGGAAGAGAAAATTCAGATAGTACTGTGGCCAGGAAGTAAATGTGAATTATATAAAGAAAAATACAGGAGCCAGAAGCATCAGAATTTCCTAACTCTGCTAAAATAAACACCATTTAGCAGGTGAGAAGAACTGTTGCAGATTATCATTTCCCTGTTTTGGATTCTGTACAGTTCCCATCTTTTTCTCCAAAATATAACCATACCCCATCCCAGTTCCTTCTTTTAGGCTGGAAAGGCTGAGGATTACACTGATTTAGGGCTTTAAAAAGAGGCTAAATCTGAGCAAATGACTCAGGTACATGTGAGGTTACATGAAAACTATGAGACTATGAACCTACATGAAAATAAGAAAAATAATTTGGCTTTGTGCTTAGTAATTTCTCTCAATGCATTATCTTAAAACTCAGACAAGTCACCCACCTAAAGGTACATTTTATGGGTGGTCATAAGAGATATAAATATCACTAAAGTGTGTGTATAAAACTTGCACACACTCATACTCACTGTTTTTCTTGAAGAGGAATATGTAATGCCATTTATAGGCTACTTTTTTTTTTCCTGCAAGAGATCTTAACATTATAAACAGTAAGCAGGTGTCAAAAGAGAAATAAAAATATTCACATCTCATGATTCTGTAGTATTCCAAATCCATGGAAAATTACCAAATACATACAAAAAGATAATGGGACGATACACATACCAGGGAGGGAGCTGTGGTGGGAACAGATCAAGGAGGTATTCTTAGCTTTATGAGTATTAGAATTTTTTATTTTTGCAAGAAACACATATTCAAATATTAGTAATTTAAAATTGGGTTAATTTAAAAGTTTTTACCATTTATGAACTAATCTTTCCCCTTTCTCACTCTTTCTTCTTAACATCTCCCTTTTTCCTACTTTTCCCTCCCCAACATCCTAAATGATACTGCATTTATTCTGTTCAACAAATTAATCCTATTTATGTCCATATCCTTTTTCTTACTGAGAAGGAGCTAACTTGATGAATCCAAGTTTTCAGGAACCAGTGGCTGGCTGGCTCTCCTTGTGGAGACTTTCGGACATTGCCAAATTCTAATCCTTGGAGTTGTCGGATCTTACGTTTTTTTCAAAAAACTAGAGTACCTCCTCTTCGAAAAAGACTAATGAGCATCAACCAAACATCTATCATCTAATAAATCACAGAAATTAAATATGAGAAATAAAGTAAATTTTAGGATACTCGACAATCCACTCTAGGGGTACTTAACAATCAACAGAAGTGCTTATTAAAAATGATTCTTTCCCATCCCAGTCCCTCAGACATTCTGAATTAGCACGAATGCAGAGAAAGGCCCCAGAATCAGAATTTTAAATAAAGAACTTCCTCTCCCACGTGATTTTGATGCAGGTGGCCTTGGATATTTTGAGAGATTGGTCATACAGCTATGTTCCCTGAGCACTGTTTACAAAATGAAAAGTTTTATTTCAAAGACCACCAAAATGAGCAGTAGTCTGAGAAGCTCTTGGACACTAGTCCCCTTACCCACAAGAACAGCCAAGAACATAACAATTGAACTGTATTTATTTTGTCAACTGGACCATTATTTTCTTCAATCCTCCAGAGACAATTATCCTAACTACTCTTAAGGATTTTAGCTGTCACCCACAGTCATTATATGGAGACATTTTCACACCTGGGATGCAGTACAAGGGGCTTAATGGAATTTTTATGGCTGTGAAAATTAAAGTTCACTTGACTCAACAGAATACTCAAATAAAAGAAGGGATAAAACCTCCCCAAAGGCGCAGGTTGAAAGTAGAGGCTTTTGACTTCCTGATGAGGCAGTTTTGCCCAGAAATTCAAACCATGGGATGCTATATAGCTCATATGTCTTCAGAGTACCCAAATGCCAACTTATCACCACAGTATCAGCCAACGCAGGCTCACTGTAACATTTGGAAGCACAAACCTCCTGTATAAAATGGCCTCTCCTGGGAGACAGAGGCTGTCGCCATGGCGGGGATCATTCCATCCTGGGGCCAGAAGGACCAGGCAGTGCCTTTAATCTTTAACGAGCCACTTTCATGTTCAGATGTAGGGTAGGAACTGGCACTGCATAAGGCTCAACCGGCCTCACAGCACTTTGCTGCAACCCCTGCTCTCCCCACAGCTGTGTGAGGGCAGGCAAAGGGAGTCTGTCCCCGCTGGTACAGGTACCAGAACCTGTCCTATAACTTAACTGTGACCACCCGATTATCTGCTACAGTGTAATAGTTCAGAAAGGTATCCAGTATCAAGGGTACAGCAACTGCTTACCTCAGGCACTGTGAAATACTAGATCCCTAAATGTCAGGGAATTGAAAAAGCAGCGAGCCTGCAGGAAAAGGGAGAGTCCAAAGGTGACAGGACACAGGCTGAGGCCCTAATATGACGGGGGGCGGGGGAGTCAGCGACATGACCCAATTGCCATCCTGGGGAGCGCACTTTAGAAACCTGGCAACAGAAATCTTGGAACTGCTGGACATGTAACTTTCTATACGAAGCTATTTCTTCCTTTTTTTCCCCTGAGCTGCTAATACAGACGGGCAGGGGAAAGGCCCTTGTCATCCAAGTCCCTCACCTAAACAACTCCCAAAGCCGCATAATGAAGTGATTAGTAAGCTCCGGTCCTATTCCCCAGTAACCAACCACCCTCTCAGAATAAAAGATTCCAGCATTCAACTCTGAAGATTTCCTGAATGCACAGTTCTTTACTGTATTACCTCTGGATTCTCCTCCTCACATACATCTACACACACTCTCTTCTTTCTCTCTACTCCCGGCCACCTCCCATACTCATGCCCTGCCTCCAATAAGTCAGACTTCCTGACTTTTCACGTTGGTTTCCATTAGAAATGCCACAAGATTAAGTGAACTTCTCACAGGTTCCCAAGCCTAGGGGGCCTTTGTTGACATGTGTTTCATGTGGACGGGTGACTCCTAGCCAAGTAGATAAGGTTACCTGTTCACCTACAGTTAATCTTCAAACTGGCTTAGGTAGGCTAGGGAAATAAAAGGTAAGACTGCACAGCTTGAATGTCCCATCAATGTAATCAAAATAATGGAAGACTGAACTGTGCATTTCAGTAGCACTTAAGAAAACACTCCATCTGACTAAGCACCTGATTGAATAGACTAATACCCAAAGGACTGTACGTTCTCCAAAGATTATTGTGCTCACAGTTCTTGCTTTCCTCAAGGTTCATAAAATCAGACTTGCATTATTTATAAAAGAGCAGATAGGTAGATCCTAACAGCCAGAATTTTACTGATTTTCTTGCAAATAAAACTACAACTTTATTTCGACCAAACCCATGTAACAAGGAAGAAAATACATTTTGTATCTCTCAACCCTTTTGTAAGAGAACAAAAAATGGGTTAGAGAAAGGAATACAACTCTGTCCCAGGCTGAAGCACTTAAAAACAAAACAAAACAAAAAACCATCACAGGGAAAATGCCCATAATACATTCTCCACTGAAAACAAAAAAGCATTAACAGAACAGCAGTTGGGGACTACACAAACACACACATACACATATACACATAGAGTGAAAAAAAGATACAAAACATATAGCTTAAATGTCTAGAACCATTGGGGCGACTTGGTGGCTCAGTCGGTTAAGCCGCCCACTCTTGGTTTCTGCTCCAGTCATGATCTCAGGGTTGTGACATCAAGGCCCCAACAGGCTCTGTGCTCAAACGTGCAGTCTGCTTAGGATTCTTTCCCTATGCCCCTGCCTCCCACCCCCTGGCTCTCTCTCTCTCAAATAAATAAATAAAGTCTTTTGAAAAAAAGTCTAGAGGGACGCCTGTGTGGCTCAGTTGGTTGAGCAACTGCCTTTGGCTCAGGCCATGATCCTAGAGTCCTGGGATCGAGTCCCACATCGGGCTCCCTGCTTGGCGGGAGTCTGCTTCTCCCACTGACCTCTCTCCTTTCATGCCCTCTAATAAATGAATAAAATCTTAAAAAAAAAAAAAAAAAGTCTAGGGGCACCTGGGTGGCTCAGTGGGTTGGAGCCTCTGCCTTCGGCTCAGGTCATGATCTCAGGGTCCTGGGATCGAGCCCCGCATCAGGCTCTCTGCTCAGCAGGGAGCCTGCTTCCTCCTCTCTCTCTCTGCCTGCCTCTCTGCCTACTTGTGATCTCTGTCTGTCAAATAAATAAATAAAAATCTTAAAAAAAAAAAAAGTCTACAACCATTTAATAGTAGCTACTTCTGGTAAGGGAGATGTTTACCTTCTGCTTTATATGTATACTTCTGTGCTATTTTAGTTTTTTTAAATGAGCAGTATAAGCTAATTAATATTATGAGAAATAGGGATCACTTGACAAAATGAAACAATTTGAACAAGTTGGTAGGGCCATTCTAAGCCAAATTTTTAGCATATTTAAAGCTATATTCACTGAGGCAAATTTCTAAAGAAGTTATCAGAAATTCATAGTTTGAGGATAGTATTGTTTGTTCACCATCACTGGCAGCAGTGTGCCAGGTCCTGCCGGGTAAAGGGAGAGAGTCTCATGCTCACAGTTCTTGCCACCCCCCTCTTTCCTCTCTCACAGCCGGGGGACGAAAGAGCACGTCAACAGACCACTGAATGCTGTGTACAGAGGCAGTCTTGCAGCGTGCTAACAACATGCGACTCAAAAATCTTTGCTCTTTGTCAGGTCGGTTTTACCAAGTGATCTGATGAACTTAAAAACCAGATATGCTACCTAGTGGAAAAGTTAAAATCAAAAATGGTCACAATACTGAAAGCTGGCAAGGATGCGGAGAAACTGAATCTTCTACTTTGCTGGTGGGACTGTAAGATGGCACAGCCACTCTGGAAAACTGTTTGGCAGTTTCTTTAAAAAACTAAACATATACTTACCATCGGACTCAGCAATTGCATTCCTGGGCACTTAATCCAGAAAAATTAAAAACCATGTCCACGAAACACCTGTACCCAAATGTTCAAGACGGCTTTATTGATATTGCTCCAAACTGGAAACCACCAAATGCCCTTCGACAGGTGAACGGTTAAAGAAACTACGGTCCATTCACACCACGGAATACCATTCAGCCATAAAAAGGAGCGGACTATTGCTACACACAACTTGGATAGAGAGGGCTGAGTGAAAAATGCCGATCTCAGAAGGCCACATATTGTTATGACCCATTTCCATAACACTTCAGAAATGAAGAAATGAGAGAGGAAGAGAGAGAGAGAGAGAAGAGATCGCTGGTTGCTAAGGATTAGGGATGATATGGCTCTAATGGTGCAATTACTCATTCCACTGTCCGATCACCAGGGGTAACCCAGAAAGGTGAAAAGCGTATAAAGCAAAGCACATTTCTTACTATTTTGCATTTGCATCTAAACCTCAAGTCAGGAGCCAAAAGGCAGAAGTAACCAAGCGCAGAGTGAACCCTGCTGTGGTTCCAGCTCAGCCTTCAGCAGAAAGCGTCCTGCTTGAAATCAGCAGCATCAGAACACTAAAGCAATTGGATGAAGAAATTGTGAAAGACGGGGTTACCAGGCAGGGCAGCTCACATTTGACAGCTTCTGACCACAACTAGCTTTTCTTACAGAAGTCTCAGGAGTAGTCTCCAAAATGTGAGGGAGAGGTTAGCAGAAAAATTTCCAAGGATGCTTCCTCTGTGATTTCTTCGGGCCAGTCCTCACGGGGCCTGTGAGCAGGGGAAGCAGGACCCAGGTCTCAAGCCCAGAGAACAGAGTTTTACTTTCTGTACTGATCAGGACTTCCTCCTAAAAGTGGTCTGTCACCATTTATGCCACTATCGCTTACAAGAGGAGGCCAGAACATCTATACATCTCGTATAGAAGCCACTTTACTGGGAAGGCCTACCAACTAACAGGAAGACACACACCCCCCCAAGGAAAAAAATAACTGAAAAATGAACTGCCACCAATACATTCTCCTCTAAGCCAATGTTTCAGCTGTTTAGCCAAATGTGCTTTTAAGGGTGACTGGTTTATACAATTGTAATGTTAGAATTAGGAATAAACTATAAAGCCATCCTTCAGTGTGAACAGAACTAAAACTAGTAGAATATGTAACAAGTATTACTAATACCATTTTTTTTTTAATTTCCAGAGAAAAAGAGAGAGAGCGAGAGCAAGAGCACAAGCAGGGGGAGCGGCAGACAGAGGGAGAAGCAGGCTCCCCGCTGAGCAGAGAGCCTGATGCGGGGCTTGATCCCAGGACCCAGGGATCATGACCTGAGCCAAAGGCAGACTCTTAACCAACTGAGCCCCCCAGGCGTCCCGCTAATATCACTTTCTAATCACATTCCATACAAGAGGAACATGTATAAAAAATTTCAAAGCCCACCCCTTCTATGAACTGGAATCTACTTCTGAAGACCTGTTCTGAAAAGTCATCATCATAGGTGAGCCAGTAGAGGGTAAAGCCATTGGAGCCTTGGTGGTTGAGAGTTTGGCTTTAACGGCCAGAAGGTTCCAACACTGTGTGGCCTTAGGCCTATCACTTAACTTCTCTGTGCAGTGTTTTCACATCTGTGGAACACAAATACTAGTACCTACACTTCATAAAACTGTTAGAAGGATGAAATAAGTTCTTATAGGCAAGTCCCTGCACCTGGCCAGTACATGACTGTTGGTAATTTTTATACAGATAAAGTATGGCACAAAGACAAGTATCACACAGCAAGAGAATTGTCAGTCCTACACAAAACTCTCTCCTACTTTTAGACACAAGGAAGCTTTCGCCTCACTCGCACCAAAGAATGCATACAATCCCATTCAGAAAAAAGTATCATTTTACACAATGGAATGAGTAAAATAAACCCTGCGGAGCACGCCTAAGGCTTCCCAAGCTCTCACAGGCAACATATGATTTCAATAGGGACTGTTTAGTAAAGGCAGTTTTATAATATCCTTAACTAAATGAAATGTTCAAAGTGAAAATTCAAGGCTTCACACAGCAGGCATACTTTTTTTTTTTTTTTTTTGGTCAGAGAGAGAGAGAGAGAGAGAGCAAGCACAGGCAGACAGAGTGGCAGGCAGAGGCAGAGGGAGAAGCAGGCTCCCTGCCGAGCAAGGAGCCCGATGTGGGACTCGATCCCAGGACGCTGGGATCATGACCTGAGCCGAAGGCAGCTGCTTAACCAACTGAGCCACCCAGGCGTCCCCAGGCATACACTTTCAAAAACATCTGTACCCTCACTCATGTTCCCCATCCTTCTTTCCTCATTGAGGTCATAACAACCGACGATCTCTGTAGGCTGGTCCGCAGCCTGACAGCATGCCATCCTCCAGAACAGGCACTAACTGGGGAAAGCAGGCCCAGGGAGTCAATATCCTCTTAACAGCCCCAACCCACACCCCACCGCAGGCACAAAGATGGGAGTTTGTTCTAGAGACACTTAAAAAAAAAAAAGTTTTGACTTCAATAATCTAGACACAATGCCATACCTTTCTCCACTTCTAGGCTTCCCAACTATTCAGGGAACAACCACAGACATTTTGGAACCAGAAACATAAATTGTTTCCAAAAGTGTTCAACAGTGCTTGTCCAAAGGCCCCCGTAGAGCTGGTAATTTAGACAGCTGTGCCTGGAACCACAGAAGCTGCATTTTCTAAGGAGTATTGCCTCCGAACAATTGAAACTTTCTCCAGCGCAAAGCCAAGACACAGGGAGCAGTGTTCTTTGCGAACACCCACAACAGTTTCATTTTTGTTTAACCACCAAAATAACAGCTCCAATAATCTATCAAGTTTGACATTTTATCCAACTAAGCAGTTAAACCAGGATGCAAAGCCTGCAGATACTCCCCCCTTTGCTCTGTTTCAACATTCGTTTTGACATTACAGCAACACAAACTAATAATACTTGTTCCTAGACTACTTATAAAAGGCTTCTATAAAGCAAACACAAACTTCAGTGTCTCAAAAGAAAAAACAAAACTGTATGCCCCCAAATTTTATTTGTCTTCTACCTTTAAGCGGCTTTATTAGCAGTGAGTAAAGGCCAAGAAGTTGAAAACTCCTTTTTAGTATTTAGTCAAATACTAAAATACTCCTGATACAGGCACCAAAGGTGAGTTCTATTGACTTATTCTTAAGCATATTAAAGGTAAGCATCCCTCACCTAATCTCCAAGTAGTAAAAATTATGGTTGTGATCTAGTAAATCACCAGGCGATGGAACTTCTCTCCCCAAGTAGGAATGGGAGTCCTCCGCTGGTTGCTTCATTTACAGGTAGCACAAGGAAGAAAATGATCTCAGTGTCCTCAGAACCACCCAGAACAATGCTGTTCAAAGGGCCTTAAATCCCTCCTCTGCAAAATAAAGGCAGCCCCCAAATTTCTGAATTTTGGGGTTTCTCAACATTATCACCACCATCATCGTGATTGCTGCCATCGGAATCCCAAATTTCAGTCCCATATGCTCTTGATTCTCTAGGCGTAGGACAGGAATCAGGAAACGGGATTTTTTTACAAGTGCTCAGGAGATTCTGGCGCATGCTAAAATTTGAGATCCACATTAGATGATGTTACCAATGCTTTCTAGGAATAAAAAAAGGTCATAATTTGTATGTAATCCCTGATTTAAAAAATTATCTTAGGTAAAGAATATTTTTAAAGCAGGGTATTAAAACTTACAGAAAGATATTTTAACATGCTTTTATAGTATCTGTGATATGTAACAACAAATTTCAACTTTCCCCCATCTTATTAAGTTTATTAATTTTTAAAGGTTTTTTTATTTTAGAGAGAGTGCATGCATGCAGAAGAAGACTGAGGATCTCAGACTCCCTGCTCAGCACAGAGCCCCACAGGGGTCTCAGGACCCTGAGATCATTACTGGAGCCAAAATCAAGAGTGGGTCACTCAGCTGACTGAGCAACCCAGGGGCCCCTATTTATTTATTTTGTAATCTCTACACCCAAGGTAGGGCTCGAACTCATGACCCCAAGATTAAGAGATCAAGCCAGTCAGGTGCCCCAAATTTTCCCCATTTAAAAAAAAAGGCATTTGGCAGGGGTGTCTGGTTGGCTCAGTCAGTGGTGTGCAGCTCTTGCTCTCAGGGTTGTGAGTTCGAGCCCCACATTGGGTAAAAAGGTTTAAAAAAAAAAATGTTTGGTTGAAGACCAAATGTAAATCAAAATACAGCTAAGTATTTGCATTCTGTGGCATCAAAAACTGCTTTCTTGACATGATATTCAGAACTCTTGAGTTCTGTATCAATCCCTTCCAAATAAAACCAGTGGCTTCTTTTTATGTTTGGAGAAAGATCTCAGGATGTGGTTTGTGAGCTTTTCCACAAGTAACAGTGCAGGTGTGGACAGCATGCATCTCAAATAAAAACCAACTGAGATACAATTGCAAATGTATCTTCCTTTTTAGTATTAGTTTTCATAGTACAAGAGACATGTTCAGGGGTGCCTGGGTGGCTCAGTGGGTTAAAGCCTCTGCTTTGGGCTCAGGTCATGATCCCAGGGTCCTGGGATCGAGCTCCGCTTCGGGCTCTCTGCTCCACGGGAAGCCTGCTTCCCCCTCTCTCTGCCTGCCTCTCTGCCTACTTGTGATCTCTGTCTGTCAAATAAATAAATAAAATCTTAAAAAAAAAAAAAAAGACATGTTCATGTCTTATATGAAAAATTTTATCAAATAAATAAAATTTAGGAATCTGATGAAGATCATCTGGAGGTGAAGCAGAATTACTACCGTTTTTATGTCCTCCATAAACTGGTTGGCTCACTGTTGCTATTCATCAAGCTGCCGGTCTGCAACTATGTCAACAATCCAGAGTTAGGAACACTGAACCCTAACAGTAGGCGTGGGGAGGGATGATTCAGAGTCACCAGGAGTGCTGGGTCCAACTATATGGTGAGGGCAGTAAGGAAGGTGGAGGAGCCTCTGTCCAACTCTCTGGGAATATTCTGGCACCCCTCTACCCACTTGTTCCATAGCAAACACTAGTGAAGGTAAATTTCAGCTCTCACTCAGAATAACTAAGCAAACTCTTCCATCAGTAAATAAAATGACCAAGAATGGTACCTGAATCAAGTAGTGCCCAAAAGGTAGAAACAGAGGTAGACAGATGTGAGAGAAACTGAAAAACTAAGAATTTTCCACTGTGGACTGGGCAAGTCCGAGCACCTGCATTATTCCTCCCCACCTCCTGCCCACTGTACAAAATGTTATTAGCCTTTGCCCTTAACTCTCCCTTTTCGCCCCTCTGAAAAATCCAAAATGCCCAAACAACGGCTGCTAATTTGCAAAAACAGCTCCAAAACAATTCCCTCTTCCTAGAACCATCTCTGACGGCAGATTGCTCCAAACAGCTGAACTTCAGCTGACCCACTCCTGCTAAAGCCAGCCCTAGAAAACACTCTGCTCTCTTTCTCCAAACTAGAATGCTCCTTTTGTCCAGCATTTTCGAATAAAGGCGTATGCTCTGGTGAATCTTCTTCCACACCATGTAAAATAATAATTTAGCATGGTCCAGAGGAAGTATAATTAATTCATTGTGGCCCCACTGACTCAAGACCTAAGGAAAGGCTGGAAGCAGAACAGGATGAGGGTTGGTTCTCAAGCAGATGTCTTAATCGTTTAAGAAAAAAAAAAAAAAGAAGAAGAAGAAGCAGCAGCAGCAGCAGAAAGGAAAGATTCACAGAAAATCCTGGAGGGACAACAAGCACACTTTCCTATGTATTTGAGGATCAAATATATTGATTCCTATGCCTTAAGTCTGTTTGCATGTGATCTGGACTGAAACTGGAAAGATTTTCCAAAGCAAATGAAGAGTAAAACATAAGAGGACGAGGAGGGAGAGGACTACTCGACATTTACTTAAGAAAAGCTTTTTTTTTTTTTTTTTTCCTTGCAAGTCTTTTAACATAATCCAGCAGTTGCAAATAAACAATGGTGCTGATTACTAACCAATTACATTTAACCACTCAGAGCCCTGCAGAGCCTCCAGTTGGCCCACCTTCCTCTAAGTTTCAGGATGACTAGGCAGCATTTCTTTAAAGAGGATCAAGGCAGTTAAAATGTCTTCAGCAATCAGACTGGCTTCTGGTAGTTCAAGTGGGGGTGTGCTTCCCCTACTTTTAGAACTGGCCTGATGGAAACAAACGGCTGTCCCAGGGAGCCCTGACCACTCCACAACCTAGAGACAATGAAATCCTTGCTTGATACACAATTCCAGAAAAGGCCTGAGCACGTTAAACTGGGAGATGGAGGCCTGACCAGCTGCAGCGGAGAAGGCCAACTTTTAAAAGTCAAGTAACACTTGCTCAACAGAAATTTTTTAGGAGTTCATAAGCAGCATGAGGGGCAGCTGCTGAAAAAGGCTGCTGAGGGAGCAAGACGGTTTTGCTTATCTTTTTATAGGGTAGGACAATGCAGAAATTACCAGACCAAGGTCACTTTCCATTTAAAAAAAAAAAAAAAAAGACTGGAAGCCTTAAGAGATAAAAACCTGCATAAGCCACAACTCCGTGAAATCGGCAGCCTGGTGAGAATCTCTCCAAGAATCCTGCAGCAAATGAAGTGCGGATTAGAGTAATTAAATGTAAAGTCTCCTTGAGAGCAATTTCTTGTTCCTGAAGACTTAGAGCCATTTCTGTGAAACGTATCACAGAGAAATTGTGCAGAGGATTTGCTAGGCATCACAGCTTTTCCACGCTCACATCAGGTCTGCAAATGCTCTGATCTAAAAAGAACAAGGCAGTGATTTGGGGAGGGAATTTCATAATACACCTTATCAGAGAAAAGCACTCCATTCTCCAGTCTTCACAAAAGTTCACATCCTCATGTAAGTGTAATACACTTAGGGGTTTCAAAAATTACACACATTGCCTCAAAAGAGATGGAGGGAAAAAATATCATCACGGGGTAAAGGCCAAACATCGTCTCTTCTGAATGCTTAAATAGCCAATTATGTGTCTTAATACATTAATTCTATGGAGAGAAAGAAGACTATTAAAGGAAGGTTGAATAAGACATCTTAAAAAATGTACCCTGGGGCCTAAGTCCATTCAACTGACAGTAAAATCACCCCCTCAAAAAAGCAGTTTTATGTAGCATCTAGTATTTTAATTTCCCAGCTGCCAAGAGAAATATATAAGGAGCAGAAATTAAACTAATTATGTCAGCAGCACAGTGAACAAAACTTTAATTGTATTACACACTAGTTAGACATTTGCTGAACAATACAAAGGCCCTTAAGGGTAGGAACTTCTTTAGAATATAAATGATCCCCAATCAAATGACAAAAATTAGTCTGTTTGGGCAATAAACAGATTCATGGTTTAGATATAAAATTTCAACCAACATCATAATTCAATATAAAAAATAAATATCTAGTCTAAGAAATAAATCTCTCAAATGGCTTTAAATCACTCTCTGATTTACATATGCTGTATCATTAATAGGTCCTTTAAGCCAGCATTGTACGAATCAGCTTTTTAAACACCCTGCCCACAAAAGGGCCTATTCATTTAGCTGGGAGACAGGTGTTAGCAACCAGCAACCTCTTTTAGCCTGCAGTTTCAGGGGCCTGGCCCGTGATTATTGTGACATGATTGGCAAGTCGAAAAAGGAAGGGCACTTTGAAAGACTGGGAAGGGAGGAGCGAGGGAAAGAGAAACAAGAGACCAAAAGGGAGGAAGGAAGATAAGGAAAGAAATGGATGTCAGCCGTTTCACGAGGCCACCCTTAGAGCCTCCTGGCCTGATGGGAGTCCCGGGCTACCACCCAGATGGACAGATACACAGGGCTGAATTCGGAGGTTATTAATTCATTCCTACAGACAGTAACTCCGGATAGATGTCTACACGCCACTCATTCTAAAAACATTTTTTTAAAGATTTTATTTATTTATTTGATAGACAGAGATCACAAGTAGTCAGAGAGGCAGGCAGAGAGGAGGAAGCAGGCTCCCCGCTGGGGAGAGCCCGATGAGGGGCTCGATCCCAGGACCCTGAGACCATAACCTGACCCAAAGGCAGAGGCTTTAACCCATTGAGCCACCCAGGCGCCCCTCTAAAAACATTTTTGAGGGTCCTAGTGCTCTCTCATCCCCTATCGTGCAGCTCCCAGCTTCAGCCCTCACTCTTTGATAGACTCTGAAAGAGCTGATGGAGTAGATACTCCTTGAAAGACCTACAGAGAAAGATTTAAGAAAGACGTCTTCAGCCTTCGGAATAAAAATCCTAGCAGAAAGTAGCAGCGAACATTCATGGAGTCGCCTGCAATGTATAAAGAATGTATTTCTCTCTTTTAATCCACCTAACAATCCTGCTAAGTATTATTTTCATCTGGGCGATGAAGAAAATGAAGCTGACAGAGATTAAGGAAGGGGGCCTGAGGTAGCATGGCCAGGAAGCGGGAAAGCTGGGATCCAAAACCGGGTTTGTCGATTTCTAAACTGTTAGGCTTGTCCCAAGTTTAATTCCCTAACGTAACGAGTGACCCATTCTGTTTGAACTCAGATGGTTCTGTACTTCAGCACTTTTTGGTCCTTCCATGAACTCAGCAAAGGACCTCTAAGTTGACTGACAATTAAGCCTCCATTATTTTCCTCCATAAGCGCTTCGGCTATGAAGCAGTGAAACATCTGGCAAGTTGGCTTTATTTTTAAATCCTACAGGCAGAGAATTCCCAGGCAGGCACCCCTCCTACCCAACACTGATCATAACTAGATTCGACTACCAATTCCAACCTCCAGTTGTTTCCACATTATCATTCATTTGTCCACTCAGGAAATAAAGGAAGCTACTTTCACCAACCCTCCCTCATGACTCCTGACAGATAATACAGTGGGGGAGGGGGGCCCTCTCTGTAAAGTAATTTACATAAAAGTTATAAAAGCTCTTTGTTATCTGTCATGACTAGGAAATGGGCTATTCTAGCAAATCAAACATCCTGGATAACATAATGATGCTTTTAAAGGGACAACCGTTTACAAAGAATTTCAAAGCAATGCAACAGGGGCTCCCAAACCTGGCTGCATAGCAGAATCACTTGGGGAGCTTTTCGGAAATAGAGGGCAGAGTAGTTTTCAAAATGTAGATTCTTGGTCATCACTTATCTCCTCAATTAAATCTCCAGGAGGTGGGGCTGGGAAATCTGTACTTTTAAAAAACCTGGTAGTGACTCAGCTGTGAACTGCAGCTTTCAAGTAAAGCTGGCTTTTGGGAACTCCTTGCAATAAAACACACTAAAAAGGCCAAAAGCTGCACGGAATAAAGAAGACTTTAGAAACTCCCAAAATCTGTGGTGGATCATTCACTACTGGTGGCCAGCCACTGTACTGGCACAACCAGAAGGGAAAGGTTAAGATTTCGTGAGCTGGTACAAAGCTGGAAAAACCAGCTTTGGTTTTTCTATCAGATTCAAAAAGCTGCTTTTCCCCCAGAGGAAACATAAGGTTTTATGCTTGCTTTGAAAAAAGGAAAATGTTTGAAACCATGCAATCGGATTCTCTCAGCCAACTGTTTAGCTACAATTCAGAATGTTAACAGGCCTGATGCATCAAAAATGTGGAGCACTCAACCTGTAGTAGAAGAGAGAGCAAAGAAACATCATGACCATCTTAATTAAGAGAAAGGAAGATAATGGGTTTAAACTTAGAGTGGCATTATAGGATTAGATAAAACCACTGTCCTAACCATGGCAACCGATAAATCCTGGAAACTGGGAGAGCTGAGGCCTATGATTCCTCCCTACCTGGGATGGCTTTCACGTCCTGGTAAAAGTCCTATTTAAAACTCTGTCGATAATATGAAGTCACAGTACAAGAAAATGACCAATTTCCCTACTGAAGGAACAGGAGTTTACGTGTATGTATATAAAAAGACTGTCCTTGTGTGTCAACTACACTTCAGTTAAAAAAATAAATAGACCAAAAAAAAAAAAGAGGAAATAAAAAAGCAGATTGTCCTGATAATTGCCAAACTCTTTCTTACCCAAACACAAGTAACCACTACCAATAACCAATAACCGAACAAAAATAATAACCAGTAATCACTACCAAACAATAAGAACGATGAAGCAGCTGGTCCCTTGAATTTCACCAACAGCAATTTAAACTATGTATTCTCATTAAACTCTAAGTTATGACTTAGTTCTGTATCGCAGGGGTGATGAGATTCCGTGGTGCAGAAGTTAAAACTTTCATCCCAAAACATAAACACTATGGCCAGTAAAGTTTGATATAAAAGTCTCTAATCTACCATTAAAACAATAGCAGCACTAACATTCTGTTATAAGAATAAACAGCAAGGTGGAAATCAGTCCCCCTAATGCTCCTTAGTTTGTCTGTGTTTCCAGGAAGTCCTAAGCACAGTACTCTTATAGGTGGGTGTGGCTATATTAAACATCACAGTAAACAAGTAAGGAGGGAAGAAATTGTGCCTTTTTTGTTATTTTTGCTGTTTTGGCTTTTTAAATTCTGAAAACTGAAAATTCTTTTTCCACTGCTATCTTAAAAGGCCTTAAAGATGCATTCCTATTAGATGGTGCTAAGCAGTTAGTTATGTCAACCAGCTTGGTCATGGGAAAGATTAAAAACAAATTAATTTCTAATCGGCGAACAGCTCTTTTTCTGTGCATATTATTTTAGCAGTTGGTTAAATTAAGTCAATTTAAAAGATTTAAAGCCCTTGATCCCAGTGTAAAGTCAGAATAACAGCTGTCTTCCTGACCAATTTGATAGTTTTTAGTGGGCTGATCTTTGTAACTAGATGTAGACATTAAAGTGTGTGTGTATGTGTGTGCGTGCGCACATGCACATGCGTTTGTGTCCTAGATTACATGGAAATTTTCTTCGAGCACAATTAAGTTATTCGGGGCGCCTGGGTGGCTCAGTCAGTTAAGTGGCTGCCTTTGGCCCAAGTTTTGATCCCAGGGTCCTGGACTCAAGTCCCGCATCGGGCTCCTTGCTTCTCCCTCTGCCTGCCACTCTCCCTGCTTGTTCTCACTCTCTCTGATGAGTAAATAAATAAAATCTTTAAAAAAAAAAATCAAGTTATTAAGTTATTAAACAGCCCTGACACATCAATCTGCAATTCTTATACACAATTTCCAAACTTTAGAAAATGACACCTCTAACTAAACTGTGGTTTATGAATTGTACTTATTAAGAAATATGCCATAACGTTTTAGAAATACCTGCCATCATCTATTTCCTTGAATGTGAAAGAGAATGCAATCAGGAAAAAAGGATAAAGAAAGTTGTCAAACCTGAAATCGCCTGATCAGGAAAGAAATAACACTGCAGCTCCCAACCCTGGAACTCTGACCCAGCAAAGCATCCTGCCCCCTGCCTATTCCCATTCCTAGAAAAACGGCTCAATAAATAGACAGCTTCGGCCACATTTCAGTAACCTGGACTGTCACCGGGGAAAATCACAAGTTTGCCCAGACGGCTGTAGCAACAGGAGTGACGGGAAGTCCTCCCTATTCTCCAAACCAGCTGTAAAGGGATGAATAAGGAACTTCCTGCTTTCTTAGAAGGCCACATGCACCTGCGAATGATTATTCATTTGGTCACTGTGGCTTTTAGCCAAGGTGCAAAGTGACAGTTGTGGGTAAAGCCCTACTTCCAAGCTAACAGTAATTCTTCCCTGAGGTAGACTGGGAGGAGCTTGATAGAATCTTCCTTGATTACACAAGCAGTTTTCTCCCACTAGAACAAACGACAGACCAACAAAAAGGAGAAAATACGCTGTTGTTGATAATCTTCCGCCAGCTCAAAACCAAGCTCTGAGCAGACAGATGTCTGCCATGCTCCGACTCCCCTGGTCTAGCCATATACTTCCCTACGCCTGGTCAAACGTCTCAGGGGCAGCCCGCGGCAGAGGCCCCACTTCCCTTCTCCGTCTGGGCCAGCGGCGACCTCACCCATCAACCCAAATAAACGGAGGGCAAATCCCTAGAGGGAAGAGTGGGCGGAGGGGTGGGGAGAAGCACATTCCCAAACTTCTCCACCAAGCCTCCGAACTCCAGCCGCCTCCTTCCAACGAGCCTCAAGGGCTCCTCCACTAGGAAGCAGGGACAAGCTAGGTCCTTTAGAGAGGGCACCAGGCCGCCGCGTACCTGACTCAGTTTCCTCTGCCATAGAGAGGCATCTTTCCCCCACAAGCCAGCTGAACCTGCCGGTCTTTAAGGCTTCTGGAGCTACTTGAAGACACCTGTCTCGGGTTACTGCCCCCACAGGTGAGATGCTTTCTTTGAAGGTACTTGTAATGGGACAGGTGCGAGCGGCCCCGGATGCGGAGACTTCCAGCGAGGCAGGGAGAGCCCCAGGCCGCGCCCCGCATACAGGAGGCGCCTCCGGACTACAGCCCGGCGAGACCCGAAGCCGAGCAGCACTCCCACCCCGACCTCCCCCAGGACCCCACCCAGGCCGGGCACCTCGCGTATCCCAGCGCCGCCGCCGCCACCTCCCCACCTGCCGCGGCCGCCCGCCCGCCCGCCCGCCCGCCCGGCGGTCCGCACCTGGGAGGGGAGGGGCCGAATCCGGGCCGCCTCAGGCAGGGGGGCTCCGGACTCCGCAGCGGCGGCGTCTCCGGGACTGAGGGGCACCGGCGGGCGGTCGCGACATCCTCACGGGCTGCCCCAGGAAGTTGGCCCCCCCACCCATTGCCAGGCGCCCAGCCCGGCCGCTCCCGCCCCTCGCGCGGCTCCGCCCCCAGCGCGGCCCCGCCCCTCCCGGGAGCGCGCCTCCGCTCCCGCCGTGCCCGACCCACCATAGAGAAGGGCAAGGCGCGCGGCGGGCTAGAGCGTGGCCTCCGCGCGCGCCCCCTGGCGGAGCTGAGGCTACCCGAGGCGGGGCATGCCCCCCCTGAACTTGAGCCCCGCGGCGGAGGCCTCGGTTCCCTAGTGTCAGGGCTTCCGCGGCGCCTCGTTGTCTTGGTCACCGGACTCTGCAAGAGGAGCAGGAGTCCAGGTCCGTGGCTCAGCTAGGTGGTGGTCCAGCTTGGTGGCCTTAAGCGAGTCCCTTAACATCCTGGACTCGTTTCGTTGTAAGAATTTGCGAGTTGCCTCACTTGGATATCTCATTGTTCCTCCCAACAATGCTATAAGCAAGTGAGGGTTCCCCAGATTACAATGGAAGGAACCCACGCCCATTAGGGTTCACTAGCTTATTCAAGGTCCCTTAGCTGGGAGGTAATAGAAGCCAGATGTGCAAGACTCATGCTTGTCCCTCTCACTCGCTGGCACCTCCATCATCTAGCATTTCTTGGGGGTCTAAACCACCAGGGTTAGCTAGTTTTACCTTAGGAAGGTGAGGAAACTGCTCAGAAGGCCTTCTGTGCTTAGGAGCCCACTCTGGACATTCATCAGTTGTGTACCTTTCAGCAGGTACTTAATGCCTCTGAGCTCTAGCTAGCTTCCTCATCTCTTAAACAATTGGAACGGTTGTTAGGGGGCAGCGTAGTATGAGAATGAAATGAGCTAATGCACATAGAAGTGCTTAGTAAACTGTAAAGCCTCAGGGTTGCATGGGGGATCATTAGCCAGTGTGGACGAAGAAAATACCTAGCCATGAAAATAATATACATTCTAATCATTATTCTGACCATGTCTAGTGACACTTAATTTTCTTTTGCTTTTAGGTTCCTGTCGAAACCTCCCACAGTTGTTCTGAGCAATTTGTTTTTGGTTTTTTTTGTTGTTTTTGTTTTTTTTTTTAAAGATTTTATTTATTTGACACAGAGAGAGAGAGAGATCACAAGGAGGCGGAGAGGCAGGCAGCGGTGAGGGGAAGAAGGCTCCTTGCTGAACAGAGAGCCTGATACCGGGCTCGACATGGGGCTCGATCCCAGAACCCTGAGATCATGACCTGAGCCGAAGGCAGAGGCTTAACCCACTGAACCGCCCAGGCGCCCCTTCAATTTGTATTTTAAAATAAGGACTATCATGAGAAAAAAATGACATAAAAATACTATCATTTATACATGTGGCCTGTCACTCTACAAGTATTTCTGATCTTCACAACTAAGCAAACTGAGTGCTATTGTTCCTGTGTTATTAACAAAGATCTGAAGGTTAATTTACCCGAAGCTACACAGTCTGAAAAAGGCTAAGCTGAAATTTGAAACCAGGTCTTTCCATCCCCATTAATTCATGGAAAGACTGGCCTTCTAGAGGCCTCCTGCCTCTCATCTTTTTCCTACCTATTTTGGTAACATTCCTTGATGGAATTCTGTCTTCTCTGCCTCTCCAGGGCTTTACCCCCCCAATGAAGGCATTTATTGTCTCCTGTTCTCCCCACCCCGCTTGAGATGTCAGGACTTTGTTCATCCTCTCATTGCTGAAATGGATTTGTGACCTGTGATTAAGGCACAGCATTCTCCACCTGATCTTTCTCTCGGTGTTAATTATAGTCACAGAAAGTTAATAGGTCCAGAACAAGAATGGGGTGAGACCAGAGGTGTTTTCGTAAGCTCAGTTTACAAGCTGAGGGCTCGGTTTCAAAGGGAAGTACGCTCAATCCACTGGCCGGACCCAATGACTGGAGTCTAGATTCATGACATCCTCTGGGGGTCTTTTTTTTTTTTTGTCTGAGTCCTCTGGTCCATATTACAGCTAAATAATGGAAATGCTGCTAAATAATGTACATATCACTGAAGCAAGGAGGTCTCAGAGCGGCATTTATCCACACTCCTCCTTTCTCCACCTTTAACATTAACACCATCACTATTTTTCATCTTTAGCATGCCCTTCTGCAGAGGCACTCAATAATGTACCCATTGTGCAAGTAATCTAAAATCCTTTTCGGCAAGCAATAGTATTTAGTAGTAATAAAACACTAATTTGTCCACCAAGTGACATATTTATAGGAGCTGTTTACTTTGACATATTTTTATTATTTCTACCCATTTGCTAAGTACTTTCCAATACATATTTATGAAGCACATGCCTTTCCCCAAACACTAGTGAAAAAATAAATCATATTATTTCTTTTATTAGTAGCAGCATGGCTTGTCAGTGCTAGTGCCCAGACTTTTGTTACTTCTGGCACGAGCTGAAAGAATTAATGGTGATTGAGCACCTACTATGTGCCATACTTTCTGTGAGAGGCACTTTACATAAATTACCTGTTAAGTTCCCCTGAGACATATAATTTTACCAGTTAGGAAAATATAATTCCACTGCAGCATAGATTTTACCAATGAGACAGAGACATTACCTGGTCCAAGTAATTTGGCCAGAAAGCATTTTGAACCTCGTTCTTTTCCTTATCCCAAACCCCAAATCATCATTCCATTTCACCAGCCCCCTCTTAACTTCTCTGAACCTATTATGTAAAATATAAAGAATTCCTTTCTGAAAGAGGCTGTGTAGACTCCCTTAGAATGGAACAGAGATAAATAGACACAAGATGCTAATCCCAATTTTTCTACAAGAGGTAACTCTCTAAGGGAGTTATTCCCTAAGCAATCAGTGGTAGGGTATTTTCCAAATAGAAGGGCCAATACAAGATTTCTACTCATTCCTGGAGACAGGACTGGTTACAGAGTTTGCAGGGCACAGTACGAAATATGGGACCCTTGTTCAAAAAGTATTAAGAATTTCAGGATGGGGGCACCTGGGTGGCTCTGTGGGTTGAAGCCTCTGCCTTCGGCTCAGGTCATGATCCCAGGGTCCTGGGATCGAGCCCCACATGGGGCTCTCTGCTCAGCAGGGAGCTTGCTTCCCTTCCTCTCCCTCTGCCTGCCTCTCTGTCTGCTTGTGATCTCTGTCTGTCAAATAAATAAATTAATTAATAAAAAAAAAAGAATTTCAGGATGGCAACAGTAGAGAACTAAAGTAAGCACAGACTCTGTGTAACTGCACTGGTCACACTACCATGAAGCTGGCCTTGCCTGGACAGAAGCAAGCTGTCACGAGTACTTTCCAGGCATCGAAGCTTCACAGTCATATGAGATTAAGTTGTCATAGGACTGGAAAAGTATTTGCGGCTTTACATAAGCTATATGACTCTAAAGCAATTCTATCCATCAGGCATTATTATTTTTAAAGATTTATTTATTTATCCTAGAGAAACAGGGGAAGGGCAGGGGGAGAGGGAGAGAGAGAATCTTCAAGCAGTCTTCCCGCTGAGCACAGTGCCCAATGCAGGACTTGATCCCACAACCCTGAGATCATATACCTGAGCCGAAATCAAGAGTCAGCCACTTCACTACTGAGCCACCCAGAAGCCCCTATGCAGTGAGCATTATCTTCCCCATTTCATGGTAGTTGAAACAGGCTTAAAGAGTCTAAGTGATTCATCCAATGACACCAAGTAAGTGTCAGAGCTAAGACTGAGTTAGTTGAAATATAAAAAAATTGTATTCCTTGGGGCGCCTGGGTGGCTCAGTCAGTTATGCATCTGCCTTTGGCTCAGGTCACAATCCCAGGGTCCTGGGATTGAGGCTTTCCTGGGGCTCCCCGCTGATCTCCCTCTAGCTCTGCTGCTCCCCCTGCTTGTGCTCTCTCACTCTCTCGCTCTCTCCCGCTCTCAAATAAATAAAATCTTTTAAAAAATTAAAAAATCTTGTTCCTTGATTTTGTATTATTTTCCACATGGGCCCATTGTCTTCTGGCAAAACCCAGGCTTCAGTTAAGGCTGTTACACGCAGAAACTGCAGGGGGGGGGGGGGCAGAGAGGGGCTAAGGTTCAAAGGTTATCAAGGCGCCAAACTAGTGCAGCCGCTGAAGTGCAGCTGTAGAGCTCCAGGACACACAGACCTTCCACCTTCCATTGACTGGGAGAGAGAGCTCTGTGCGTGGCCAAAGTCATGGCCAGTACCTGGCCTCCCTCTATAGGATAAGCAGGAGACACAGTGCAGTCTCTACCTTGATAAAAGGTAACTACAGGGAACCTGCAGAACCTTAATGATAAAATATTGGAAACAGCAGTCAGAACAATGGCCATGAGTGCTTCTATTTGACTTAGTATCTTAAGTTAGTCCAGCCAGTGCAATAAAAAAAGAAAAAAATGAGAAAAACACATTTTTGAGGGTAACCTTTTTTAAAGATTTTATTTATTTATTGGCGAGAAAGAGAAAGAGGGAGCATGAGGAAGGGGAGGGACAGAGGGATAGGAAGAAGCAGAACCCCTCTGAGCAGGGAGCTTGACTCGGGGATTAATCCCAGCACCCTGGGATCATGACCTGAGCTGAAGGCAGATGCCCAACCAACTGAGCCACTCAGGCACCCCCCGAGGGTAAGCTTTGATGAATGATATAACTAGCTCTACTTTAAACTCCATGCATCATAGACCCTTCTCCAATGCCCTTCCCCAAAATACCACATTGGACAGTATTAACTATCCATTACTATTCCATGCCAGAACACAGCAAAAACCTAGTAGGATATGCACATTTCTAAATCCCTTAGCTCCTCCTGGCTCACATCTCAGGAACCCATAGACCATTGTTTTTGTTGTTGTTTTGTTTGTTTTGACCATTTTTTTAAAAAGATTTTATTTAGAGTAGGGAGGAAGAGGAGAGGGAATGGGAGAAGCAGACTCCCAGCTGAGCAGGGAGCCCAATGACTCTGAGATCATGCCCTGAGCCGAAGGCATACGCTTAACTGACTGACCCATCGAGATGCCCCAACCATTATTTTTTATTCAGATTTATTTCCCCTAAACCTCCAGTTCACTTTATTTCTTTTAAAGTTTGTTTGTTTGTTTACTTATTTAAGCGATCTCTACACCCAGCATGGGACTCCAACCCATGACACCGAGATTAAGATGCATATGCTCTCCCAACTGAGCCAGCCAGGTACCCTCCAATTCACTTTAATACCAACGATATCTCCCTTCTCCATGTTATGTCACTCCCCTCATAAATTCCCTAGGAGAAATTGGAAAGAGCTGATAAAGTAGATCCCTGATCCAGCTTTTATGGTGAGCTGAGAAAAGGTCAAGATGTGTAGCCTTGGCTACTAGCTGGGCAAAACATAAAAGAGAATTTTATCAAGACAGTTACATATTAACAGCTGAAGACAGCATGAGGAAGGAAAGAAGTAGGGTTTTGAATGAGACAACTTGAGTTTGGATTCTGGTGCTGCCACTTATTAGCCTTGTGTCCTCAGCCTTACTAGACTCCTAAAGTCTATAAAATGGAATGATTTCCCATGCTACAAGGCTGTCCTAAGATCTAAATGAGACGCGTACAAAGGGCCTATGCACATGAAAGCCTTGATAAACTTGCCCTCTGGTCTATGGCAGACACTAGTGGTCGCCCACTTGATGTCCAATTCCTCCATACAACTCCCTCCTTTCTGGTAGCACCCCCATTTCCTTCCAATGGCCATAGCACAAACTTAAGGAAAGCCTATCCCCAGCCCCAGCTCCTGGGCTATTTTCTAGTTGAGCTGAGCCAATCACAGAGCAATTTCCCTTGCCAGGATTTAGATGTGGGTTCAAGAAGCAATTCTGCACTAATAAGATATGAGGTAAGTCTGCTTTGATTAGAAGCTGAGTTTTAATTTAAAGGGACACAAGAACCATGTTCCTGCCTGTAGACATTGTCATGTCTGGATTGATGCTCAGAATGGCTACACCCAGGCTTTAATGAGAATGAGCTTGAAGACAAAACCAACACAAAAGGAGAGCACAGCAGAAAAAGAAAGGGGGCTTTAAACCCCCTTCACACTGAGCCACTGAATGAGCCAACCTTGGACTTCAGGTAACTGGAGACAATGTCCTTATTGTTGAAGCCTCTAAGCCAGGTTTTTTTATTTGCAGCAGACAGCAGCCTCAATGACACATGGACCTTCTGCCTGAGAGTCTGTGGGAGTTCAGGTGCCTGACTTAGTCCTCAAGTGCTAGTCTGTAGTAGGGACCCAACATTAAATTTGTCTAATATCAGACCTGGGACATACAAGCGTCCTCTCTATAAAGACATAAAAAGAGACTTTGGGGACTTCATGACTATCTAGATCAGGAGAAAAACATTCCTGCATTCCTCCTTTGCCGTCTTTAAAATGCACGAAAGCCCACCCACTCATATAGTTAACCACTACTGAGCTCCCAGACTATGCAAAGAGCAAAAGAAAAATTGAAATGGGAGGTTCTTAAAATGGATCTTGAGCTTGGGTGCCTGGGTGGCTCAGTTGGTTAAGCATCTGCCTTTAGCTCAGATCATGATCCCAGGATCTTGGGATGGAGCCCCAAGTGGGGCTCCCTGTTAGGTGGGGAGTCACTTCTCCCTCTCCTTCTGCCCCTCCCTCCAACTTGTGCTCTCTCTCAAATAAATAAATAAATAAAATCTTTTAAAAAAATGGATCTTGGGATGCCTAGGTGGCTCAGTGGGTTAAAGCCTCTGCCTTCGGCTTGGGTCATGATCCCGGAGTCCTGGGATCGAGCCCTACATCAGGCTCTCTGCTCAGCAGGGAGCCTGCTTCCTCCTCTCTCTCTGCCTGCCTCTCTGCCTACTTGTGATCTGTCTCTCTGTCAAATAAATAAATAAAATCTTTGAAAAAAAAATGAATCTTGAGCTCATGGGCAGACAAGCGCACAGGAAGATGAGTGGTAGTGAGGGGTTATGATGTCTATCTAGACCATATCTGACGCATAAGAAGGGAGGATGTCAGGGTGAGTGTGCACCAGACACTGAGGCAGACACATAAGCAAAGGGAGCAAGAGGCACTTGGGAAGGAGAGCCAGCCTGGCCCGAGGCCTCTGAGGGGAACTGCTCAGGGCAGGGTGCCCCAAATGGCATCTGCAGAGGCAGCAGGCAGTGCAAGAGAAAGCTCTGGTCTGAGAAAAAGGTCCGAGGAGGAAGCAAGCTGTGAGGGACAAGGTCCTGCAGGAATGTCACAGGTGGTCTGGAGCAGCAGTGAATGGGGCAACTTCCCATGTCAGCAAGGCCACCTGGGTGATGGCCGTGGCCCCCTAAGCTGGAGTTAGCACCCTGTGGGAAGAGAGCTGTGCAGATGGAAACTATAGGCAGCCCAGAGACCCAAAGGGTCCTGGCTTGAGGATCAGGAGTCCTGGGTGCTGGCTGCTGTTTCACCACCACGGGGACTGTCACTTCAACTCTTTGGGCCTCAGTTTCCCTTTCTGCTAAGTGATCATGGCCACATGATCTTTACAGGCCTCTGAAACCCCATTATTGCAGGGTCCCGACTCCCTGCATACAGGGAACACAGCAGATCTGCCCAGGCCGGAGAGGGCAACCGGGCTCCACCTCGAGCACATGTTGCTCGAGCACCATGTGGAGAAAAATCGCAAAACACTCCGACTTCCACAGAAAAAGACTGCTGGGGAGACTGGGGAGACCCTCCCCCCGCCAGAGGCTCAAAATGCCCAAAAGGTGGGCGTGGCAGGGATCTGCCATCCCTTACTTGTACTGTTTCCTACGGTGGTTGCGGAAATCCTCCAACCCCTCACGGAATGAGGAGATGAAGACTTGTTTCTCCTGGGGTCCTTTCTGCAGCCAGCAGAGCCAGCCCCCCCCCCCAGTCGTAGGCTCCCCTCCCCTGTCCTCCTGCAGGCGGATACCCTGGAGCCCGTCTGCTGCTTGCTCAGATCCTCCCTGCTTCCGGCCTCTGTCTCTGCTATGTTCATCGTCTTCATGTCCTATCTTCCTCCTGGGACTCTGACCCCCCGCCCCTTCCTACAGCCAAGACACAACTTATTAATCACGACAGGCTCTCTCACCGAGAAAGGCGACCTTCCTCTAAAAAGTGTGGTCAGTAAACAATCCCGATCATTTCTCTACTTTGCCTTTTATTCTTCTTTCCCTGGTGTCCTCCTCTTCCCCCACCCCCCAGACAGGGCTGCAGCTCTCAGATGGATGGCCACAGTGCCGCTAACAGACAGGGGGGTTATTTCACAGACTAGGGCACCAGGCTGTGGTACAGCTGGCAGGAAGAGAAGGGTAATTATAGTGCATCTCGGAGCCACCGGCAATGAATTTCTGCATAAAGGACTAGATTTGCCATGTATTATTTACGCCAGCATCAATTTTCCCAGCTGGCTCTATTTACTGTGCAAATTCTCTCCTGTCTGTTTATGGGCAAGGCCATGGTTCAGCACCTCTGGCTACTCTATACTGTGGAGGGGCCCTACAGGGCACCATGCATAATAAACAAGTAGCTGGGTTCACCAGGGCCACATTCTCCCTTCCTGTTAAATTATATCCCTGGGACTGCAGCGAGTTCCCAGTCTCACCTAGTCACGGTGATGCACGCAGGTGCGTGAAACCAAATCAGCAAGAGGAAAAAAAGGAAGAACCATTCTTTGGAACCTCACTGGGGGAAACTGAAAAACACCCTTCTGGGGGGAAATCAGGTGGCTCTGGGGCTCAGGGAATTTCCTGTTTGTATTTTTAAGGGCAGGACATAGATAAAGAAGGGCTTTGCTTTTGCAAGGTCACTTCTACCCGAAACTAAAAGACAACGCTAGGGGAAAGGGATGTCCATCTTACAGATGGAAAAACAGGGACAAAAAAAAAAAGAGAGAGAGAGAGCCCAGAGGCTTCTGGGCTCAGTCACTGCATGAGGATGGAACGCGGGTACCATGGTGACACAAAGGGTTCTGTCTGGTCTCTAGCAGGCCTCTTCACAGAGGCCAGAGGCCAAGGTGAACTCAGCTCCCATGGAAACATACATGATAAAAACAAGGAAGAAAACCTGGGACCGGCATGAGTTTCTGGGTCCTTCCAACACAGCGTCCTCTCTTGCCACAGAAAGAGAGGCTGAAGAAACAGAGATGTCTCCTCCGTCCAGCCTGAGAGCTTCTCCTACAGTTCCAAGTGTTGGGTGACAGTGAACAGCAGCTGCTAGCGTGCACAGAGGTGGGGCGCTTGATGTCCCCGGCTTTTCCCAATCAACAGCACAGTCCTATCTGATCTCCCTTGGGACGCTGGGCTCTGCTCTGGAGGCCCCCAGGTCCCAATGTCTACCACCTCCTGGAAACCTGTTGGCTGGAAAAAGACAGGAGGGAAGGGTAAGTTTTTGAGTTAAGCAACTGGAGCAGGCAGCCTCTTTGGTTGCTGGGTCCCAGCATCCAAGAATCCCTCCGTGAGACATCTGGGCACACAAACACCCTCAAGGGCCCAAATTCTTGGCTTTCCCCTGCGGCCAGCTCACCAAACGGGGAGATTTGGTCAGACGTGCCCTGCGCCAACTGCCCGATGCTCCTGCTCCTTCCTCAATGTCCAGGAGAATCCGGGTGCTGGGTACAAAGCTCCAGGAGCGTCCAAGGGCAGGTTTGAGATCCCCACTGTCCCTGTCTCGGGTCATGTGGTTGGTTACCTAAGGCAAAAAGCAGCAAAGACTTCCAGATCGATCATGCTGGTATAGAGGTTATCTGTTCCTGCTGCTTCATTCTACAAGTGGGAAAACTGAGGCCCAGCACAGAGAAAGGACTTCCTCCGGGTTCCCTGAGTTACTGACAGCGGATCTGGAACTAGAACCCTGGGTCCCCACTAGCGCTCCACTCTTTCCATGAAATTACCACGCGTCAGGCTTGACTCCAGCAGAAAGTCATGGGCCACGGGTTTGGGAATAAGCAGCACTGTCTGCACTTCGCTGGAGGGAAGGGAGAGGTGGGCTCGCACCTCCTACACCCCCAACCCAGGGGACAGGCATTCTGAGACTACATCCACCCAGCCCTTGTGGCATCTGTATGTAGGGGGTCGTGGGAGCTTTGAAAGGGAGGTTGTAATCTGGTCAGTCAGTTCTCCTCTGCCCAGCATAGCCATAGGTGGACAACCGGAGCCTCACGGCATCCTCTTGATGACAAGTCTCCCCACCGGCACCCCCAACCGGGGGCAGGGGGCTGCAGCTTGTTCATCACTGAGTCCCCACTGCCTAAGCAAGAGCCACAAGCAGGTGAACATACACAGCCTGAAGTCAGGAGAGGGAGGCCCTGGGACTCGACTTAAGAACTAAAAGTGGGGCGCCTGGGTGGCTCAGTGGGTTAAAGCCTCTGCCTTAGGCTTGGGTCATGGTCTCCGGGTCCTGGGATCGAGCCCCGCATCAGGCTCTCTGCTCAGCGGGGAGCCTGCTTTCCCCCCCTCTCTCTGCCTGCCTCTCTGCCTACTTATGATCTCTGTCAAATAAATAAATAAAATCTTCAAAAAAAAAAATAAAACTAAAAGAACACTGCTGGTGGGTGTACAAATTAGTATAACCTTCCTGGAAATTTGGCGATATCGTATCTACACACTTAAAAATGTATGTATTTTGGGGGTGCCTGAGGGGCTCAGGTGGTTAAGTGTCTGTTTTTGGCTCAGGATGTGATCTGAGGGTCCTGGGATTGAGTCCCACATCAGGCTCTCTGCTCAGTTGGGAGTCTGCTTCTCCCTCTCCCTTTGCCCACCCCCCACCCCCTGACTCGTGCTCTCTCTCTCTCTCTCTGGTTCTCTTTCTCTCAAATAAATAAATAAAGTATTTTTTAAAATTAAATTAGTTTAAAAATGTGGTTATCCCTGACTCTGTAATTACACTTTTAGGAGTCTGAGAAAATAATATGAAATGTACAAAGAAATTTGGGTATCAGGGTGTTCACTGGAGTTTTACTTAAACATTTATTTATTTATTTTAGAGAGAGAGCAAGTGTGTGAGCAGAGCTGAGGGGTAGAGGGAGAGGGAGAATCTAAAGCTGACTCCCTGCAGAGCATAAAGCCCAATGTGGGGCTCAATTTCACGACCCCAAGATCATGACCTGAGCCGAAATCAGGAGTCTAATGCTTAATTGACTGAGCCGCCAGGCACCCCAGAATTTTACTTAAAATAGAGGAAAACCAGGAGTGCCTGGGTACTCAGTTGGTTAAGCATCTGCCTTCAGCTCAGGTCATGTTCCCAGGGTCCAGATATCAAGTCCCTCATCAGGCACCCGGCTCAGTGGGGAGCCTGCCTCTCCCTTTCCCTCTGCCTGCTGCTCCCCCTGCTTGTGCTCTCTGTCAAATAAATAAATAAAATCTTTTTTAAAAATTAAAAAATTAAAATTAAGAAAATAAAAGAGGAAAACCGGTAACGAACTACAGGCTCACAATCAGGAAACAGACCATTATGGGACACCAGGGTTGGCAAACTACTCCCGACACACCAACTGTGGCCCCAAAATTATTTCTGAAAGTCAAGTTTGGCTGGAACATAGCCATGCCCTCTGTTTAGGGACTGTCTGTGGTTGTTCTCACGCAACCTTGGCGGAGCAGAGTAGCTGTGACGGAAACCATATGGCCACAAAGCCTCGACCATTTACTCTCCGGCCCTTTACAGAAAAGTTTGCTGACCCCTGTAACACAGGTATTAAATAAAATATGTAACTGCTAAAAATGGCATTCTTAAAGCATCTATTTAAAGACAGGGAAATGGAATGAGATGAGGTTTTTTTGTTTTTTTTTTAAAACAAGCTTAGAGTTTAATTGGAAAGCTGGTTAAAAGTATATGTATATATGGCAGAAAAAAGGTCCTATGGAGATATATAAAAATATTAATATGTTTTCTGTGGATGTGGAGACTTACTATAAATTTGACTCCTATATTTAACTATTTTTTACCCTATGAGAAGCATACAGACTTTTTTTTTTTTTAAAGATTTTATTTATTTATTTGACAGACAGAGATTACAAGTAGGCAGAGAGGGAGGCAGAGAGAGAGAGGAGGAAGCAGGCTCCCTGCCGAGCAGAGAGCCCCATGCGGGGCTCAATCCCATGACCCTGGGATCATGACCTGAGCCGAAGGCAGAGGCTTTAACCCACTGAGCCACCCAGGCGCCCCTGCATACAGACTTTTTAAACAGTCTCCAGTAAGCAGAAAAGTTTACCTTGAAAGCAAAAACATTCCTTTCTATGAAGCACTGGAAAAGGCAAAAGTATTGGGACAGAAACAGGATTAGTGGTTGTCTGGGGCTTGGGGACCTTTCTGGATGACCAAATATTCTAGATCTTGATTGTGCCATGTAACAAGATACATAGCTTAGTATCCGCTGGCCAAACTTCATATGAGGAAAAAGTCACTGTGTGTGAATTATTCCTCAATAAACCTGTCTTAGAGTAAGAAGAAAACCAAGACTATCCCTGACCCCTTGGCTATTTATGTCTGATCCCGTCCCAGTCTAGGGCTCTTGATGGCCCAGGGAAGTTGGGCTAAGATCCTGTCCTAAAGGACCATGTTGGGGGTTAAGCTGGCATTTAAGGAAAGTAAACAGCTGGAACTGGAAATCAAATTCTTGTTCCCCCCCCCCTCGGCAAAGCCCAGGGAGCAGAGATAAGACGAGCAAGCCGTCAAGTGCACTTCCTCACCATCACTGCCACGCCCAGGTCCCGGGCCAGGGTCTTCAGCTCTCGAGCCAGCTGCATCATCAAGGCCAAACCTGGAGAAGGAGAAGCAGAGGGCGAGGGCAGCAGGGCACCTGGGATTGGGCTGATCGGGGACTGGATTCCAAAGGTGGGAGGCTAGATGACGTCCTGGACCCTGGGCTCTGCCGCACCTCTTACCTTCCCTCTGCTGACCTCCCAGAAGTGGGGAGACCACCGCAGTGACTGAGTCCACAACCACCACCTTCACAGTCGCTGAGGCGCTGCTCACCTGGGGAGAAGCAGATGCCATAAACCAGTTGGCCTCTAGAGAGGGTCCATTATAGAGCAAGCTTGCTCCTCTATCAGACACAGGTAAGAAATAAGTTCTCCAACCCCAAATATAACTGTGCAGGCCTCATGGAATTTCAGGTCTTTTCCCCCCATCTCTGTTTGTAGGTATAATGGATTTTACTGAAGACTTGGGTGGATAGAGGGTGTTTAAATCACAGGACATCGCAGATACACCAAAATAATTAAATTTGAAAAATCCCTAATCCAAGTTCTCTGGCCCCAGTCATGAATTTTCTTTCTTTCTTTTCTTTGTTTAAGGTATTTTTAAAGTAATCTCTACACCCAACATGGGGCTTGAACTCACAGCCTCGAGATCAAGAGTCGCATGCAATACCCATGGAGACAGCCAGGCTCCCAGCCCTGTATTATGTTTTTAAGATTTTTTTTTCCCTAAAGATTTTACTTATCTATTAATTTACTTACTTACTTATTTATTAGAGAGAGTGTGAGCCCATGCATAGGGGAAGGAGAAAGAGAGAGGGAGAAGGACAAGCAGACTCCACACTGAATGCAGAGCCCAATGCGGGGCCCTGTCCCACAACCCTGAGATCACAACCTGAGCCGAAATCAGGAGTTGGATGTTCAACCAACTGAGTCACTTAGGTGCCCCAAGAATTTTTTTTAAAGCAGGCTTTACACCTAGAGTGGAGCCAAATGCGGGGCTTGAACTCAGGACCCTGAGATCAAGACCTGAGGTGAGATCAAGAGTGGGACATTTGGGCAAAGGAAACAGTTAACAAAACCAAAAGACAACTGACAGAATGGGAGAAGATATTTGCAAATGACATATCAGATAAAGGGCTAGTGTCCAAAATCTATAAAGAACTTAGCAAACTCAACACCCAAAGAACAAATAATCCAATCAAGAAATGGGCAGAGGACATGAACAGACATTTCTGCAAAGAAGACATCCAGATGGCCAACAGACACATGAAAAAAGTACTCCACATCACTGGGCATCAGGGAAATACAAATCAAAACCACAATGAGATATCACCTCACACCAGTCAGAATGGCTAAAATTAACAAGTCAGGAAATGACAGATGCTGGCGAGGATGCGGAGAAAGGGGAACCCTCCTACACTGTTGGTGGGAATGCAAGCTGGTGCAACCACTCTGGAAAACAGCATGGAGGTTCCTCAAAATGTTGAAAATAGAACTACCCTATGACCCAGCAATTGCACTGCTGGGTATTTACCCTAAAGATACAAACGTAGTGATCCGAAGGGGCACGTGCACCCGAATGTTTATAGCAGCAATGTCTACAATAGCCAAACTATGGAAAGAACCTAGATGTCCATCAACAGATGAATGGATAAAGATGTGGTGGTATATATACACAATGGAATACTATGCAGCCATCAAAAGAAATGAAATCTTGCCATTTGCGACGACGTGGATGGAACTAGAGGGTATCATGCTTAGCGAAATAAGTCAATCGGAGAAAGACAACTATCACATGATCTCCCTGATATGAGGGAGAGGAGATGCAACATGGGGGGTTAAGGGGGTAGGAGAAGAGTAAATGAAACAAGATGGGATTGGGAGGGAGACAAACCATAAGTGACTCTTAATCTCACAAAACAAACTGAGGGTTGATGGGGGGGAGGGGGGTTGGGAGAGGGGGGGTGGACTTATGGACATTGGGGAGGGTATGTGCTATGGTGAGTGCTGTGAAGTGTGTAAACCTGGCGATTCACAGACCTGTACCCCTGGGGATAAAAATATATTATACGTTTATAAAAAATAAAATTAAAAAAAAAAAAAAGAGTGGGACATTTGGGATGCTTGGTAACTCAGTTGGTTAAGCAGCCAGCTCTTGATTTCAGCTCAGGTCATGATCTCGGGGTCCTGGGATCTAGCCCCACATTGGAGTCCCTGCTCAGTGGAGATGCTCTGGGATCTTCTGTCTCTCTCTCCCCACCCCTCTCCCCAATTGTTCTCTCTTGCACACTCTCTCTCACAAATAAATCAATCTTAAACAAAACAAAACAAAACAAAACAAAAAGGAGTGGGATACTTAACCGACTGAGCCACCCAGGCACCCCCAGTCCTGAATTTGCTTAGCAGCCGTCTCTCTCACAGTCAGCCTCCCCCACCATCATCTTGCCAGGCTCCTCCTTTCCTTCTTCTGCTTACTTCCCTAATTTCCAACTTCCTGTGCTGAAGGGGTTAGCCTTCTCTTTACTTCAGTCTCCTTCTAGATCATGCCTCTAGGCCTCATCTTCCGCATTTCAAGCAGTTCCAAATACAGATTATATAGACAGCCATCTCTTAAAACCACCATCTTTTTCTCCACACACGCATAAGCATCATCCTAGTTTCTTGTACCTAATCTCCCTTACTCTTTATTATCCAAGTCATTTGCTACTTGTTTCCACAACTTTCTTTCTCACTTCATGCTGCCCAGATCATGGTTATTCAGCATTATCTGGTCTTTTGCATGTTTTCCTTCATCGTCCAGTTACTGACTCTCAGCCATCCGCTCGTCTAGGAGAGGATGGCTGAAAGGAAGAGAAGCTAAAACTGAAATCAGCTTAGCTCTTCCTCAGTCTGAGAGAGCAGGTTAAAATCTCTGGCTAAAATGTGGACAGCCAGGCTTTCACTGCTGGTAACTATGGAGCTATCAGGTCATCCGTGGGGGACAGACCCTAAAGCGGCCCCTTGACCTCCACCTCCAGGTGTTTGAGCCCTTGTGTAATCCCCTCCTCCAACTGCAGGCGAGTCCTGTGGCTGGCTTCTGACTAATACAGTGTCAGAGGTGCTGGACTGTCTTGATGAGTCTGCCTCATGGCAAAGGACATTGCTCCCAAGATTACATTATGTAACATGAAACTACATGTTCCATTTTGCTCTCACTTTTTTGTTTTTAAATTTAAGTTATTTGAGGGAGAAGGAAAGAGAGTGAGAGCGTAAGTGAGGGGAGGAGCAAAGGGAGTGGGAGAAACAGACTTCCCAAGGAGCACAGAGCCCAGTGAGGGGCTCGATCCCAGGACCCTGAGATCACTACCTGAGCTGAAGTCAGAGGCTTAACCGACTGGGTCACCCACGCACCCCTTGCTCTCATTCTTGTGCTGTTTTGATGAAGCAAGTGGGCATGCTGTGAACTGCCTATGGAAAGGGCCACAGGGCAGAGAACAGTGGGAGCCTGGACAACTGCCAACAAGACACTGAACCCACTAGAAATGAGTCCTGGTGACAACCCCAGTGAACTGGTATGCGGATTCTTCCCCAGTTGTGTCTTCAGATAAGAGCACAGTCCAGAGCGCCTATGTGGCTCAGTCGGTTAAGCATCTGCCTTCAGCTCAGGTCATGATCGCAGGGTTCTGGGATCAAGTCCTACATTGGGCTCCCTGCTTAGCAGGGAGTCTGCTTCTCCCTCTCTCTCTACCCCACCCCTCTGCTCATACTCTCGCTCTCTCTCAAATAAATAAATAAAATATTTTTAAAAATCTTTTAAGAAGGGGCACCTGGGTGGCTCACCCATTGAGCATCTGCCTTTGGCTCAGGTCATAATCCCAGGGTCCTGGGATCAAGCCCTGCATTGGGCTCCCTGCTTGGCGGGAAGTCTGCTTCTCCCTCTCCCATTCCCCCTGTTTCTGTTCCCTTTCTCGCTATGGCTCTCTGTCAAATAAATAAATAAAATCTTAAAAAAATTTTTTTTTTAAAAGAACACAGCCTGGCTGCCATCTTGATTACAGACTATTAAGATCCTAAGCAGAAGCCCCAGCTAAGCTATGTGACTAATGACCCATGGAAACTGTGAGGTAATAAGTGTGTTAAGTCATTATGTTTGTGATAACTTGTTATTCAATAATAGAATATATACTATCCTAATGGTCTTCCAGTAAAAAAACACAAGTCATTTGACCTGGAAGTTGAGAGATTTAGTTCTTATCCTAACTATGCAGTGACTTTGAGCAACTTACTAAACTTCTCTGGTCCTCATTCTCCTCATCCCCAGAAATGAGAGGGTTGGATTAGATCAGGGCTACTTGACTTCATGTCTCAACACACATGGGTCATAATAAGCTACTGCTCCTACGGCAAGTTTCTGTTCAACTATTAAGTGTTCCAAAGTTTGTAAAAATCATTACTTTACATACCATCCCAGGTATGCCCATAGGAACATGTAACCCTTTGGGGTCAGAGAAAGTTTAACATGAATTGAGCTATTCTAAGACGTCTTTCTTTTCTTTTCTTTTCTTTCTTTTTTTAAGATTTTTATTTATTTATTTGACAGAGATCACAAGTAGGCAGAGGGTGGAATGGAAGCAGGCTCCCCGCTGAGCAGAGAGCCCGATGCAGGGCTCAATCCCAGGACCCTGAGACCACGACCCAAGCTGAAGGCAGAGGCTCTAACCCACTGAGCCAACTAGGCGCCCCTCCAAGATGTCTTTCTAAATCTAATAGCCTATAAATCAGTGCACCAAATCCTGTCTAGGCACCCAGCAGGTGTAGGGGGTACCAACCCAAATGCCACTCTAAGCCCCTCTTCCTTGTTAACAGGATTCTGGATGTGTTCAGGTAGAGGGCAGAAATCTGACATCATGGAAGGTGGGCCCAACCCCTAGTCTAAGATACACACAAAACTCTGTTTTGGCCAACAAGACATAAGGCGAAGTCTACTAGTGGGTTCTGGAGAAAGATTTTCTTTCCTGATAAAACGGAAGAAGGCAGAAAAAGGGGCCATCTATTACTGCCCCGAATATGGGTGTTGATGTGGGAAGACATGATGCCGACAGCTATAGCAGCCATTTTGCAGTTATGAGGGGGAAGAGCAAGAGAATCAGACATACCAGCCTAGAGCCCTGATACCACGGACCTGCCCATTCCAGACTCATGTGAGGTAATTAAATGTCCTCAAGGTTCAAGTGCCTGTCACACAGCCTCTCTTACTTGCAGCTGAAAGTAATCTTTGCCGATCCAGGGAGGATGAATGCAGAAATGAATATGACTTGATCCTTGCATCAAGGGTCTTACTGTTCAGTGGGGATGGGCAGGAAAACAGTGAGGCACTCAGGAATGGATTAAGCACACGGGAATCCCACCCTGGCAGTGGCAGGCACAGCTAGAGTCACCAGATGGCACATCTGCTTTGCCAGTCTGTCCTAGGCCACCTGCCCCCTGGCAGATAGCATTCCACAAGCTAGGTGAAGCAGGGAGGGGCAGAACAACAGGCTCACCTGCTGGGACACGGCGCCTCGGAAGTCCTGCAGCACGGCCAACATCTGGAAGATGTCAAACGCACGCACTACCTGGATCCTCTGGAGGGCTCCTGCCTAAGGGCGTGGCAAGGTGAAGAAGGGGCTTTGGATAAGAGGGAGCAGGGGCTCAAGCAAGATAAAGAGGGATTTTAAAGCTGAACAAGAAACCTAGACATAAGGACTCCAGTCCAAGCTAGCAGATGGGCTTTGTCTCCTGGGCCAGTTCTCACGGTGGTGGCCTTCTGGGTGCCGCGCTGTAAAGCCAAGTCAGAGTTCAGGGTCAAAGTATGGCAGGTCTGGTTAGGAATGTCTGCCATGCAAGAAATAGGAAGGAAACACAGATGCTGTGTGCTTGCCAGCCCTGAATTAGGGTGTGCAAGGAGCTGGGTCACCTGGAAGATCAGTGTGGGGACCATCCATGCTGGGATAATGTCCTAATGGGACACTGGAAGAATACAGGAAGAATTAATAGAACAGCGTGGTTTCAAAGCCAGAAATGACTGTTCGTCCAAATGCCCAAAATTCAGGCAACATAAGGGATAATGAGGTCTTTCTGTATCGGAACCTTGAAGGTACTCAAGCCTCCTGCCCTCACCTGCTGCTCCTCGTCTGGGGTCCTGGCCTGAAGTAGCTGGAGGATACGGGAGGCTGTCAGTCCTCCGTTGGAATCAATGTACAGAACATTCTGCTGCAGGCTGTAGGCCACATTTGCAGCCACACGAAGACACACCTGAAGAGATGAGGCATTGGGAGAATGTGAGCCCCCAAAGAGGGCCCAGAATGGGAATTCCCCCCACCAAATCCTGTCCAGATCCCACTGACGCGAATGGGCCAAGCTCAAGTTCAAGCCCCACTCCTCACCACCTATCTTCTCTCTGAATCACAAGTACATTGGCAGAAGCTTCCCCAGGGATCCAGAGCGATGCACCCACCTTCCCACCTCCCCCGTCCCCATGTCCTCCCAGCTGCTGGCTGCCCACGTACCTGGGTTTTGCCACTACCTGGGCCTCCTACAATCTCAGTCACTTCTCCAGTGTAGAGACCAGCATCAAGCAGTTTGTCCAGGCTGGTGAAAGAGGAGGAAGAGAATCAACCCAGCAGACTGGAGGGAACAGAGGGGAATAGGAACCAAGAAGAAAAAGCAAGACACTGCTTCCCAAGCCTGGGTTCTGTCCAGAGATGGTCTGAACATCCCTAGGGAAAGAGGGCACAGGTATAAGCTCTGCCTTGGGCCCCTCCTCATCCATTCGCTCTCAGCCGGAAGATCACTCCGCTCTCCACAGAGGTCTCTGCCATCCCAGCAAAGGGTCCTCCTTCCATTCTGGATCTTAATCCCTTAAGGGTTTCCTTGATAGCATTTCCCATAATTTGTCATTATTTATTTGTTATGATATTTACTTATTAAAGATCTTTACTTATTTATTTGAGAGAGAAAAAGAGCGAGAGATGGAGTTGGGGGGTGGAGCGTGGAGAGAAGTAGACATCCAAAGAGCAGGGAGCCCACTGTGGGGCTCAATCCTAGGACCCTGGAATCATGACCTGGGGCAAAGGCAGACACTTAACCTACTGAGCCACCCAGGTGCCCCTGTCATTTTTTTTTTTTTAAGATTTTATTTATTTATTTGACAGAGATCACAAGTAGGCAGAGAGGCAGGCAGAGAGAGAGGAGGAAGCAGGCTCCCTGCTAAGCAGAGAGCCCGATGCGGGGCTCGATCCCAAGACCCTGGGATCATGACCTGAGCCGAAGGCAGAGGCTATAACCCACTGAGCCACCCATGCACCCAACCCCCTGTCATTTTTTAAATTTTTTGAAATAATTATAGATTCATAGGAAGTTGCCAAAAAAAAAAAAAAAAAAAGATTGTACAGGGAGGTCCCATATACCCTTCCCCTCCCTTTCCTTAATGGTGACCTCTTGTACTGCACATTGCAAGCCAACCACAGTGCAATCAACAGAGCTTATCCAGACTTCCCGTGTTCCGTGTATGTGTGTGTGTGTACGGTTCTAAGCAATCTTTTTTTTTTTTTTAAAGATTTTATTTATTTATTTGACACAGAGAGATCACAAGTAGGCAGAGAGGCGGGGGAAGCGGGACTCGATCCCAGGACCCTGAGATCATGACCTGAGCCAAAGGCAGAGGCTTAACCAACTGAGCCACCCAGGCACCCCAGTTCTATGCAATCTTATCACACATGTACGTTCACGCAACAACCGCAAGCAAGATACAGAGTATTTCCATCACTACATGTCTCCCCTGCCCACCCTGCTATAGCTACACCCCTCCATCCCACCCTGAATCCCTGGCAACCACCCATCTGTTCTCTACCTCTGTCATGATGTTACTTCAAGAATGTTACGTGCACAAAACCACACTGCATGTAGCCGTTGTGGCTGGCTTCTTTTGCTCAGCATCATTCCCTTGAGATCTATCCATGTTGCTGTTTCCATAGCTGTTGTTTTTTATTGCTGAGAAGCAGCCCATGGTACAGACACACCAAGTTTATTCAACCATTCACTCACAGAAGTCTGTTTTGGCTGCTTCCAGGTTGGGGCAATTGTGAATCAAATCGCTGTAATCATTTGTGTACAGGTTTTTGTGTAAACCTGTTTTTATTTCTCTGGAATAAATGCCTAAGGGGCGCCTGGGTGGCTTAGCAGGTTAAGCCTCTGCCTTCGGCTCAGGTCATGGTCTCAGGGTCCTGGGATCAAGCTCCAAATTGAGGCTCTCTGCTCAGCAGGGAGCCTGCTTCCCTTCCTCTCTCTCTGCCTGCCTCTCTGCCTACTTGTGATCTCTGTCAAATAAATAAATAAAATCTTTAAAAAAAAGATATCTTTTATAAACAAACAAACAAACAAATAAATAAATAAATGTCTAAGACTACAACTGCCAGGGGACACCTGGCTGGCTCAGTCACTGGAGCCTGGGACTCTTGATCTCAGGGCTGGAAGTTCGAGCCCCATGTTGGGTATAGAGATTACATAAAAATAAAATATTTAGGGGGTGTCTGGGTGGCTCAGTCGATTAAGTGTCCCAACTCTTGATTTTGGCTCAGGTCATGACCTCAGGTTTGTCAGATTGAGCCCAGCATAGGGCCCCGTGTTGGGTATGGAGTCTGCTTAAGATTCTCTCTCCCTGGGTGCCTGGGTGCCTAGGTCAGTTAAGCATCTGCCTTCAGCTCAGGTCATGATCTTGGGGCCCTGGGATTTACACCCACATAGGGCTCCCTGCTCTGTGGGGAGCCTGCTTCTCCCTCTCCCTCTGCAGTCCCCTGGCTTGTGCTGTCTCTCTTTCTCTGTGTCAAATGGATAAAATCTTAAAAACAAAAAAAAGATTATCTTTCCCTCTGCGCCTCTCCCCATCTCTAAAAATTAAAAAAACAAAAAAAACACAACTGTTGGGTTGTACTGTAAGCACATGTTAATTTTCATTTCTTTTTTTTAATTTAAATTCAATTAATTAACATATAATGTAATACTTGTCTCAGCCGTACAGGTCTGTGATTCATCAGTTGTATATAATACCCAGTGCTCATTACAACACATACCCTCCCCGATGTCCATCACCCTGTTACCCCATTACCACCCCCATCCTCCAGCAACCCTTGGTTAGTTTCCTATGATTAAGAGTCTCTTATGGTTTGTCTCCCTGTCTGGTTTCATCTTGTCTTATTTCTTCCTCTCCTCCCCTATGATCCTCTGCCTTGTTTCTTAAATTCCACATATCAGTGAGATCATATAACTGTCTTTCCGATTGACTTATTTCTCTTAGCATAACATCCTCCAGTTCCATCCACATCATTGCAAATGACAAGATTCCATTTTTTTTGATGGCTGCAGCACATGTTAATTTTATAAGAAACTATGAACTGCTTCCCTGAGTGGCTATGCCACGTTACTATCCCACTAGCAATGAATGAGTAATCCAGTCTCTCCACATGCTTACCACCATTTGGTCTTGTCACCATTTTTTGGTGTGGCTATTCTGATAGGTATGTAGTTATATATCACATGCTTTTTTTTTTTTTAAGATTTTATTTATTTATTTGACAGAGAGACAGATCACAAGTAGGCAGAGAGGCAGGCAGAGAGACAGAGGGAAGCAGACCCCCTGCTGAGCAGAGAGCCCGATGCGGGACTCGATCCCAGGACCCTAAGACCATGACCTGAGCCAAAGGCAGAGGCTTAACCCATTGAGCCACCCAGGTGCCCCTATCTCATGCTTTTTAAAAAAAGATTTTATTTATTCACTTTATTTTTGAGATTTTTATTTATTTATAAAGATTTTATTTATTTATTTGACAGAGAGAGACATAGAGAGAGCAGGAACACAAGCAGGGGGGAGTGGGAGAAGAAGCAGCAGGCTTCCCGATGAACGGGGAGCCTGATGCAGGGCTCGATCCCATCATGACCTGAGCAGAAGGAAGACACTTCCTGTGAGAGAGGGAACACGAGAGAGGGAGAGAGAGGGATAAGCACGCTCTGCACTGAGCAGGGAGCCCAATGTGGGGCTCGATCCCCAGGACCCTGGGATCATGACCTGAGCCGAAGGCAGATGCTTAACCAACTGAGCCACCCAGGTGCCCCTTAAGAATTCTATATTCTAGATGGAAGTCCTTGGTGGCTTGCAAATATTTTCCCCACTCTACAGCTTGTCTTTTTCTCTCTTGCAGAGCAAAAGTTTTAATTCTGAATTCATCCTTAATTTTGTTTTTTGATTAAAAATTTTATCTTTATTAATGACACTTTTGGTGTCAAGTCTAAGAACCCTTCACTTAGCCCTAGTTCTCAAAGATTTTCTTCCTTTTGTTCTAAAAGCTTGACAGTTTTAGGGTGCCTGCCTGGCTCAGCTTGAGGAGCATGTAACTTGATCTCAGGGTTGTGAGTCTGAGCCCCCCATTAGGTATAAAGATTAAGATCTTTTTTTTTTCAAGATTACTTAAGATCTTAAAAAAAAATTCAGTTGGACGTATTTGTAGGTCTATTGCTAGGTTCTTTATGTGACTCCGCTGATTTATTTCTCTTTCACTTGGCCGATACCATATCTATCTTGATTCCTTCTTTATAGTAAGAATGTTTGGCAGACTGAGTCCTCCAACTTTATTCTTTTTCAAAAATGTTTTAGCAATTCAAGGTCATTGGCTTTTTTTCCAGGTAATTATTAGGATAAATCTTACTTTCACCAAAAAAAAAAAAGTCTGCTGGGACTTTGGTAGGTACTACTTTACGTTTATAGGGCAATTTGGGGAGAATTGACATCTTTACTATGCTGAGTCTTTCAATCCATGAATACAGTTTGTCTCTCCATTTATTTGGGTCGTCTTTGATTTCTTCCATCAGCAAGTTTTAATTTTCAGCACACAGCTCCTATACCTGCTCTGTTAGATTTAGACCTAAGTATTTCATTTTCTTCGGAGCAACTGTAAATGGTATTATGTTTTAATTTCCATTTCCACAGGTTTGTTTTGAGTATATAGAAACGCAATTGATTTTTATGTGCTGATCTTGTATCCTGCGGCCGTGCTGAATTCACTCCGTTCTGGGGGTTGGTGATTATTTTCTATGTGCTTGTTTTTGTCTCTCTTCCCATTTGGCCCAGAGCACCCAGGGGCAAGGACATTGGCTCAATGCTAGAAACACAGGGGAGACACAATAAATGTTCCTAGAGGAACAAGTGGTAGAACAGTAGTATTTAGTTATTTGGTTCCTATATTGTCGACATTCTGGCCGTGGAAGCCTTCGGGTAAAGTCAAGACACAGCCAATTCCAAATCCATGTTCTGTCCTCGAACCATCGCAAAAGAAACGGGCCACTAACCACACTGCACTCCCCACCCAAATGTGGGCTGAAGCAGCTTCCCCTAAACCACACCCCATTACCAACAGCTCTGCATCCTGGCCTCACGTATCCCTTCTCCAGCCCTGCAAACAGCTTCATGGGGTCTAGTACCCTAAACAGTTCTTGACGACCTCCCATGACCCTTCTGTGCATGCCAAGCAGCACCTCAGGAATTGATTCCAATTCCAAGGACCCCATGATTGTAAGCACAGGTCCCTGCCAGTCAAATCGTTCCTGTCACCACTCCAGGCCTGTGGCTTCTCCCCTTGGGATCAGACAATCCCTAGCTCCAGCACAGCAGGGGTTCTCCTGGTGTGGTTCCCCAGACCAACAGCAGCAGCACTAGGAACTGGCATGAAATGCAAACTCTCACTCACCTCCCCCCCCCGCCCCCGCATCAGAAAATGGAGAATGTAGAAGTTTCAACAAGGCCTCTAGGTGGTATAGATGCATTTCCACATTTGAAAACCACTAGGCTAGACTAGTGATTCTCGATCCTGCCTGCATATTAAAATCAGGAGAGCAGTTTTGAAAAAGAAGCTTGTATTAGCGGTTCCCAAACCTGTCTGCATATTGGAATCACTGGGAACTTCAAACACTATTGATCCCTGTGTCCCATCCCTCTCAGAGAATGTGATTTAATTGGTCTGTAAGAGGCATGACCTTTGAGGATGTTTAAAGATTCCCCAAGTGATTCTTTTTTTTTAAGATTTTATTTTATTTTAAGATTTAATTTATTTATTTGTGGGGGGAGGAGCAGACTTCCCGCAGAGGAGGAAGCCTGACTCAGGACTCCATCCCAGGACCCCAGGATCATTACCTGAGGTGAAGGCAGATGCTTAACCAACTGAGCCACCCAAGTGCCCCTAAGATTTTATTTTTAAGTAATCTCTACACCCAGCATGGGGCTTGAACTCAAAGCCCCAAGATCAAGAGTCACACACTCTACTGACTGAGCCAGGCAGACACCCCTCCCCAAGTGATTCCATTGTGTGGACAAGTTTGGGAACCATTGGCCTAGAGTCAGAATGGGTGGGACCCAGGCATAAATTTTTTTTTTTTTTTTAAGATTTTATCTATTTATCCGACAGAGATTACAAGTAGGCAGAGAGCGAGAGGAGGAAGCAGGCTCTCCACTGAGCAGAGAGCCCGACATGGGACCCGATCCCAGGACCCTGAGACCACGATACGAGCCGAAGGCAGAGGCCTAGCCACTGAGCCACCCAGGCACCCCGGCATAAATCTTTTTTTTTTTTTTTTTTAATTTATTTATTTGACAGAGATCACAAGTAGGCAGAGAGGCAGGCAGAGAGAGAGAAGGAAGCAGGCCCCCCCGCCGAGCAGAGAGCCTGATGCGGGACTCGATCCCAGAACCCTGAGATCATGACCTGAGCCGAAGGCAGAGGCTTAAACCACTGAGCCACCCAGGCGCCCCCCGGCATAAATATTTCTTAACCGCCCAGATGATTCTAATGTGTAGCCTGGCCTAACCCACTGGCGTTGACTCTCCAAACAAAAATTGACCTCATTCTTGGCTGTGAGGACGCTGCAGAAGGAATTCCCAAATCCCCCTCACCTGTATTCCTGTGTCACTTCTCCTACTGTCCAGAGGACCACTATCGATCACCTCTAACTCAGTGGAGAGACAACCCCTCCCGCCCCCCGCCCCACCTGCCTTTTGCAGCAAAACCACACCTGGGTCTTACCACCTGCTTTGAATACAACCGATTTCTGGGACTGATCCTTTAGAATTGGCTTTTAGTTTTTTTTTGGCCATTCATTCCAACATAGCCTAAATACTCCCTATTTCCTGAAGGCCTTCCTCTAAAATGAGGGAGATACAGGAGCACCTGGGTTTCTCAACTGGTTGAGCATCTGCCTTCGCCTCAGGTCATGATCCCAGGGTCCTGGGATGGAGCCCCACGTCGGGCTCCTTGCTCAGTGCGGAAGCCTGCTTCTCCCCTTCCCTCCATCTGCAGCTCTCCCTGCTTGTGCTCACTCACTCTCTCTGTGTCAAATAAATAAAATCTAAAAGAAAGAAAGAAGGAAAGAAGGAAGGAAGGAAGAAGGCAGGCAGGCAGGCGTTTAAAAAAATAAGTAAATAAAATGAGGGAGATACGGAGATGAACGAGACACAGCTCCAGCTTTCACAGAACCACTTCTCTCCACCAGTAACTTCCTGCAAGGTACACTTCACACTCTAGGGTCCTTGTAAAGACTCACAGTGCACACCAGGCTCTGAGATGACCCACTATGAAAAAGCTCGTTTACTTTGAGTGAATGAATTATTTCTGAAATGTCTATGTAACTCCCTACCTACCTTTCAAAAAAGTTACATCCATCCAGTGTCCACGGAACACTGAGAGCTGGGCTGGAAACCTAGCGCCTCATCTGACTCTTCACACCTACATCCCACCAGCTAGTAAGGCATTTCACACCTCTTCTACACCTCTCCTGCATGTTCCCTGCCCTGGATCGGACTCACAGGCCCCAGCACTGCCATCTCCCTCAGCCTCTCCCACAGGCCTCCCCCGTCCAGTCCGCCCTGCACACCTCTGCCCTGTGCCGACAGCTCCCTGCTCATTCCGGCCTCCCACTAGGAGAGAGGCAACAGGGCAGGCAAGGCAGAGTCAGGAGCGTGACAGATATAACCCCAAGCACCTGGCCTCGCACTTACTAGCCAAGAGAACTTAAGCAAGCACTTAACCTAAGCCTCAGTTTCCTCATCTCTCCAATGGCTGAGTTTGACTGTCACTCGCTCATTGGTGGTGGTGGAGAAAAAAAATGAAATCATGTGCTGCAAAGCGCGAGCTCAGGGCCAGGTTCTCCGTAGGCGCTCGGAGAGGGCCTGCCTCCCCCACAGAGCTTTCTGGAACCACTCTGATTTCCCTTGCATTGACCCACAATGGCCGCAATCCTGCCCCCTTACCCCTGGATTGCTCCTTAAGTGCTTCCTCTGCCTATGTTGGTTTTCATAAGCTCGCCAAGCCCCCAGGACAGGTCTGCTTCGGGTCTATCAGTCCCTCCTTCTGCTGCCACCACACACGCTTCCACCCCTCTCCTGCTCACCTGCTCTTTTTTTTTTTAAGATTTTATTTACTTACATGACAGAAAGAGAGATCATAAGTAGGCAGAGAGGCAGGCAGAGAGAGAGGGGGAAGCAGGCTCCCTGCCAAGCAGAGAGCCCCATGCGGGGCTCCATCCCAGGACCCTGGGACCATGACCTGAGCCGAAGGCAGAGGCTTAACCTACTGAGCCACCCAGGCGCCCCTCACCTGCTCTTCTATCTACCCGCTAGACCCCACGCTCATGAAGCTCAGGAACTGTGCCAGACTTGTACACCCATCATGTGCACATATCTGGCACCTAGTAGACAAAGGGTGTGTTTGATGGGGTAAGACCTGGCCCCCCACCCGGGAGAAGCAAGCCCCATGCTGCGTGAACCTTGCCAGGAGAACGTGTCAGGGGAACAGCAAGGGCCAAACCAATCCAGAGACCTTGCTGGTGGCAGAGTTCCTCATCAACTTCCGCACACACAGGCTGGGAAAGAGGTCAGACTCCCTTGACGGGAAACTGGCTGTTGTCTTCCAATGCTTTCCCTCTCCCAACAACACAGCAGAATCGAAGTCCTCCCCCATGAAAACTCTCTTGGCCCCTCTTGCTGCTGAGTGTGGGGAACGCACCCAGTTCTGATCGAGTATCTCAGGGCTGCTCCCGCCCCCGCACTCCTCGCCCCTCCAACCTCTTGGGCTAAACTCAAGTTTGGTTAATAATCACTAACGTGCAGGGTCACTGAGGAGATTATATAACTTAATGTCCGTGGCCGGTACCCAGGAGGCACTCGGTGTGTTATCAGTCCTGCCACGTTGTCCTGCCCTGTCCTTAAGTGAAGTGGGAGGCAGGGCCAGACCAGAGTTGTTCTGATGTCTTGAGTAATAATGAAATACTGACATCTTGTGTTATAGAATAGTGGTTCTCCATCAGAAGCAACTTTGCTCGGGTTCACCTGGCAACATCTGAAGATGTTTTTAGTTGACACATCATGGGGAGAAGACAGGTACAACTGGTGTCTTAGTCAACACAGGCCAGGGATGTGGCCATAAACCCTATAATGCACAGGACAGACCCCTCTTACCCCCATCCCAACCAAGTAATTACAAATCCCAAAATGTTAGAGGAGTGTGAAGTCGAGAAACGCAGTTATAGGGTAAGAGAACTCAGAAGTCCTGACCATTGGTCCATGCTGCCCCCACCACTGCTTGAAAAACCCTGCTCTCTCTAGATTCAGGCATAAGGGGCCACAGTGGAGGCAGTCCTGTCCTCCAGCCTCTCACCTTCCTCTCCAAGTACACATACAAACCTTTGGATGCCAGTGGACAGGATGGCAGTGGAAGTCTTCAGTTCCTCGTACAGATCAGCGCCATTGCAGGGGAAGGCTGAGAATTGGGCCAGCAACACCCTTCTCAGGGCAACCAGGGCCTGCGGAAGGGGCAGGGGCAACTCAGGGTGGGGTCGGGGACGCTTCTCAGCAATGGCCGGCCAGAGGAGGGGGCATCCCAGGGTCTCATACGCTCCCCCACCCTACTTATCAACCTAGGGGAACCCTTGGCTCCTTTGGCTCGGGGGTGAGCATCTGGACTCACTCAGCTTTGGAGCGTGGAGATGGGCAGCTCACCTTGTAAGACAAGGCACATTTCTGGGCTACGTCCTCTAGGTCTGCGGAAACCAGGTCCACCACTGAAAACAAGACCCAAGCGGCTGACTGGTAGGTAGGGAGGCCCGGTCTTTCCACACTTGGCTTTTCGGCTACCTAAAGCGGAGTGACGGTTCTACCTCGGGACAGGACGTCCCAGGCGGTCTCAGTAAAAGCACAGAGACGTGGGGTCCTGGCGAGGCGCCCAGCACCTGCGTAGGGGTTCTGCCCTCCCCGGGGGGCTCGGATGGTCCTCCTCCCGCCTTCCCGCCTCTCCCGAGAGGTGCGGAACGGAGCGCGGAGGGGACGGCCCCGCCCGGGTCAGCCGGTGCGGGACACGCCCCGTCCGCGCTGGGCCCAGCTGGGTGGCGCGCACGCGGTCACCTGTCCTGATCCCGCGGGTCCTCAGTTGCCCGACCGTGTCCTGGGTGAGGCCCGGGCACAGCCCGGCCCTGAGCACGCCCATGTTCCCTGGGGGTCCCGGGGGCGCCGCGCTCGGGGATGCTTGTCCCGGGGGCATCCGCCGGGCTCTCGCCTCACGCCCCGTGGTGCCTCTTTCGGGAGCTGCCGCGGGGGGCGGTGCGGAGAGGGCGGCCCGCGCCGGTTCTCTGCGCCTCCGCCCCGCCGCGCTTCCGCCTTCCGGGCGCCAAAGACTGGCCTGCAGCGCTATCTGCTGGCCGCGTGGCGACAGGGCGGCTGGGGCGGAGCCGCGCGCAGGCCCGAGCCATGCCACCTCCCCAGCCCTTTCAAGCCGGCGTCCCCCAGCGCCCAGCTCCCGGCCCGCCTCGCCCGGCACCCGGCGCCCGCAGCCGCCTCCCCCCGCCTCCCCGGGCGCGCGCCGAGACCGTGTTGCGCGCCTCTCGGCGTACGCTTCTGTTCTAAACGCTGGGCGGCGGAGGTCGACCAGACGGAACATCTGTGCGCTGCGACGCCTACCTGTTAGGGACGAGGATAGAGAAGAGGAATCAAAGATACTGGGTAATTACAGATTGGATGGCAGGTGCTAAGAAGCAGCAGAGCGCAGAGAGGGCATCTGCGTCTCTATTTTCGAAGGAAAGAAACAACATTATTTTTTGGGTGATTGGCAACAACAAAAGCCCTGTTGATTTGGAACATAAAAAATATGATTTGGCATTTTTAGATGTCCTTTGCTTTGCCACGTCCTCTGTAGGACATAACACAACTTGGCAGGGTTACCTCCTCACGATCCAGCAAGGCTGGTGCTGGTTTGTCCCCATTTCACAGAGGCAGAAACTGAGGCTCCGCCAGGTGACGTCACTTGCCAGAGCTTACACAACCTGTCGGTGCAGAGCAGGACTTAGAGTGGACAAATCCACATCTGAACGCCCCGAAGTTGTATGTAGGTTTTCCTACAGTACGGTGGTTTTCTTGCACACAAAAAAATGTCTGGCCCATATTTGTGTTCCTCTGCGGCACCCACCGTTGTTACTCAACACATGAAAACACTTGGGGTAAGGATGTGGCACATTTTGAGTTCTAGCAGTAAAACCTGGCTGTATGTCGTCTGTGAACCCCATGAGCCATCTGGACTTTCCCTTTGCCTAGGACACAGTGGGGGTTTGCTGCCTAGGATTTGGGGATATAGAGCCTCAGCATCCTACAGACAAAGTCCTCCACTCCCAGAGACCCATTTCAGTCCCACTTGTTTCCCAGGGCCCCTGCGGCCTCCCACCACACCCAGGAGCCTTCTCTCACCACCCTGCTCCTCCTTCCCCGAGCAGCTCCCAGGGGCACGGGTGGTAAGCATTTTGAGATCTTCAGAGAGAGGCAGGGCTGCTGTTAACCACAGAGCATCAGAACTGGAAGGGGCCCAAGGGGTGCTGTAGTCTGTGCCTTATACCCCACTCCTGCCATTGGCTCTGGGCAGCAGCAGCTTCAGATCAAGGGGGAGGCGGGCCCCTAATTGTTACACTCAATGATGATTATGAAGTCAGCTCATTGCACCCCCATCCCACGCTAACTAAGGGTGGGTCCACTGCCCCCAGTTTCTCTCTACTTCCTGTCAGCTGTGTAGTGACGGCTGTGGTCCCAAACAAACAAGATGGCATCAGAGACGCTATGTAGAGTGGGAGATGGGGAAGAGGCCATGCTGAAGAAGGAAACCCTGAATGTTCTGAATGCACTCGATCAACTGTCGAAGCCCTTTCCAAACCCCAAGTCTATGAACAGGACCGTCACTACCAAAGGCCTCCCACTTTCCGCAAGGGGCAGTTTGGTTAACTTCTTGCAGGAAGATACCATCAGTCTATCGTAAGACAAAAGTCTGGTCCTTTCCTCCTTTCTAAGACCAGAGGGCAGGGGTGGGGAGAAGGGCTTGAGTTGGCCGCTTAACTGACTGAGCCACCCACGTGCCCCATGGTTTAGTTTTATGTGCACGTTCAGTATAGTAGGTAATATGTATTTACTTTGGGTCAAGGTAAAAAAAAAGATTTGAAAGCCAAACACTTTGGATTCTGTACTTTATCAGTAAATAAATAAATAATAAAATAAAAAAAATAAGGAAACACATACAAGGTTTTTCATTGTAATAGCCAAGAATTGGTAAAAATACAAATATCCATGTAATGAAAATGTACAGAAGTTACAATGACTGAACCAAAGCTACATGTGTCAGTACAAACAATGTTGGAGTGCCTGGCTGGTTCAGTCGCTGGAGTATGCGCCTCTTGGTCTCGGGGTTGTGGGTTCAAGCCCCATGTTGGGTGCAGAGATTACTTAAAAATAAAATCTTTTTAAAAAATAAATAAAATTTTAAAAATCAATGGAGTAAAAAAAAAAGCAAGCTGCTGGTCAATGAGTGATACCATTTATTTATATGAAGTTTTAAAATACGCAAAATAAGTCGATGTTGCTGAAGGATAGCAGACATTGCTCACAAACCTCTGGAGACACATGCATAATAATAAACACAAAACCTGAAATGTGCTGTACTGGTTACCGTGGAGTGGGTGGGTGTGGTCAGGTGGGGGACAGAAGTGTCCTGCGGGCTTTAGCTATGCTGGTAAGGTCTACTTCTGAAATTGGATGGTTGCTAAGTGGAAGCTTAATATCTCATTCTTTATTTTCTCACTTTATCATATATTCATTTTTTCCAGTTTTATTGAGATGCAGTTGGCATATAACATTGTATCCGTGGAAGGTGTATAACATGATTTGATGTGTGCGTGTGTGTGTGTGTGTGTGTGTGTGTGTGTGGTGAAGAGATTGCCCCAATAAGTTCCATTTCCATCTGTCACCACTCGTGGTGACAGATTTGCCTCTTGTGATAAGAACTTTTAAGATCCGCTCTTTTAGCAAGTTTCAAATACATAATAAAGTATTATTATTTTTTGAAGATTTCATTCATTTGTTTGACAAGAGAGAGAGCAAGCACAAGCAGGCGGGGTGGCAGGTAGAGGAAGAGGGAGAAGCAGGCTCCCCGCTGAGCAGGGAGCCCAATGTGGGACTCGATCCCAGGACCCTTGGATCATGACCTGAGTCAAAGGCAGACACTTAACCAACTGAGCCACCCAGGCACCCAACAATATAGTATTATTAATTATAGTTATTATACTGTATAGTATATTATACTGTATAGTATATTGTATTATACTGTATACTGTATACTGTATAGTGTATACTGTATAGTGCATATTTATTATACTGTATAGTGTATATACTCTATATTATACTGTATAATGTATATTATGCTGTATAGTTATTATACTATATAATGTATAGTTATACTGTATACAGTTATTATACTGTATACTATATAGTATATTATACTGTATAGTTATACTGTATGCTGTATAGTTATACTGTATAGTGTGTATACTGTAAACTGTATATATTATACTGTGTAGTGTATGTTATACTGTATATATTATACTGTACATAGTTATACTGTTATACTGCATAGTATAGTTATTATACTGTACACTATGGTATATATGTATACTGTATGTTATACTGTATAGCATACTGTACACTGTATAGTGTATTATAGTTATTATGCTGTATAGTTATTATACTGTATTATACTGTATAGTTATATATACTGTATAGTATGTTATATCTGCTAATATATTATTCTTGATTATCTTGTATATGTGTAAAATATTTCATAATTTAACAAAATTTGGATGGAAGGAAAAGTTTTTGAGTGTTTACCCCAATATGTGTAAATCTTACGTGTACTATTATTAATTTTACATGTTACATATTAATATTGTTAAATGTCACCATTTCTCATGGGGGTGCCTGGGTGGCTCAGTGGGTTAAGCCTGTGCCTTGGGCTCAGGTCCTGGGATCGAGCCCTGAATCGGGCTCTCTGCTCAGCAGGGAGCCTGCTTCTCTCCCTCCGCCTGCCTCTCTGCCTACTTGTGATCTCTGTCAAATAAATAAAATCTTTAAAAAAAAAATCTAAGTAAATAAATTAAAGATTTTATTTTTATTTATTTGTCAGAGAGAGCACACAGGCAGGCAGAATGGCAGGCAGAGAGGCAGAGGGAGAAGCAGGCTCCCCGCTGTGCAGGGAGCCCGATGTGGGACCCGATCCCAGGACACAGGGATCATGACCCCAGGTAAAGGCAGCCGCTCAACCGACTGAGCCACCCAGGCGTCCCCTAAGTAAATAAATTAGTAATTACTCTTAAACAGTAGAAGTAAATACAAGTAAAGTTTAATTATTTTTCTTTTAGATACTTTCAGTTATTTTTCCATACTCCCTTTAGACTGGCTTGGGACTTCCCCAGGGGTATGTACACCCCACTTTGGAAGGAGGACTTAAGGGTTGAGCACCATTTCTCAAATTGTGGTTCTCCGAATACAGGGCTCAGAATTTGTCTGAAGACCTTTATAAAGATATGTTAGCAGCTTCCCTAGTCCCATCCCAAAGTGGGGCAGGGACCGGGAATCTGCATTTTTTTCAGTAAGTGCCCTGGGGTGGTTGATGCCTTGCTACAGAGTGCAAAGGATGTTCTGAGTGGTTCAGAAGCAGCTGGGGATTTTGGCTAGCGGGGCACAAGGAGGGCCCTCGGGGAGCTTATTGGCTTTGCGGGCGGGGCGGTGGCGGCCTCCTGCGAGCTCAACTGTCTCCCTCCCACTCAGGAAGTCGATGCCAGTGGAGGACTCTGAATGCAGCTCTGACGACACCAGCATCTCCCCCATCTCATCCACCTTGCTGAATCCCATCAAACTGGCTGTGACCCAGCCCAACAGCAGCTTCTTCGCAGGGATGCTGGAGGGCGAGCTGAACAAACTCAGCTTCTCCTCGGTGGCCAAGGAGTTAGAAAATAGGGACCTGGCCCTCTGCCCCCACCAGTCAAAATCCCAAATCGCCCCTGGGGGCCTGCTGGACCTTGACAACCCTGAGCTGGACACTGACACCTCCTCGACCCCCTCAGAGTCCTCTATAGTCATGGACGTGCCAGAGGCCCCCTTCATCTGTGAACACACCGTCAGCGATTCCACAGCCGTGGTATGTTTCCCCCTCGGTGCGTTCGGCGCAGGCTCCCCAGCCGCCCCCATGTGCTAGGCGCTGAGCTGAGCTCCACAGGGTGTATGAGGACACCCACTGCCTGCGGAGCGAAGCTGTGTTTTTAAGGACCTCCAGTGCTAGCCACAAATGGGCACAGTGCTGTAGGAAGAGCTCAGATCAAGTGTCACCAGGAATTGAGAGGGAAAGAAACATTATTTCCGGGTGCAGGAATACGCTTGGTGGCTTTGGTAACATTTGAACTGGGACACAGAGGTAGGATGTGAATGTCCAGGGATGGGAGAATGGTGTTCCGTGGATGGGCTGACATGAGCAATGCCTCACAGGTGTGAAAATGTGGGAGCAAACATTCAGGTCTCAATCCGGGGCTTCTCACGATATTCAGTAGCTGCAGATCCAATCATCGTGTTAAAAATGAGGTTCCCAGGGCTCCTCCCTGGATATTCTGACTCAGTAGGTCTGCCTGGGGACCTGCAAATCTGCACCACTAACAAACTCCCAGATGGTGCTGATGGACCGTGGGCCCCATGCTGAATAGCACTGTTCTAGAGGCCAGGACAGTGAACAGAGGGGAAATTAGTCCAGAGTCATTTCTTCAGAGGTCCTGCACTGTTAGGCTACTATAGACTTTTCTGTAAGTGGTAGAAAACAGCTTTTGCGAAGCTTTGTATCTGGCTGTGGATGGAATTTGAGCTGTATTTTATTTTTATTTTTTTATTTTTATTTTTTAAAGATTTTATTTATTCATTTGACAGAGATCACAAGTAGGCAGAGAGGCAGGCAGAGAGAGAAGAGGAAGCAGGCTCCCTGCTGAGCAGAGAGCCCGATGCGGGGCTCGATCCCAGAACCCTGGGATCATGACCTGAGCCGAAGGCAGAGGCTTTAACCCACTGAGCCACCCAGGCGCCCCACTGAGCTGTGTTTTAGGAAGATAGATCTGGAAGTCCCCAACGAGCAGTGTCTCTCAAAGTGTCGTTCTCAGACCACCAACAGCGTTAGCACCACACCGCAACATGTTAGCAGTTTAAATTCTCATCCCCTCCACTTCCCCCGTGGGCCTATCAAATCAGAAACTGTGGGGGCCTGCGATCTGTTTCACTGAGTCCTCTAGCATATCCTGATGCACACCCAAGTTTGAGACCCGCTGGCCTAGATGGAGGGGAAACTGGGAATGGGAGACCAGACAGGAGACAGCAGGGCCAGGAATCTGCAGTGTTACAGAAACTCCCTGAGCTCTTAGCCAGGCTCGGCAACTACCGTCGTAGCCCGAAGTATGTGGCCTCTGGAGCTACCCGTTTGAACTTTGGATCTGGCATTCTGTGTGACCCCAGGCCAGCCACTTGTCCTCTCTGAGCTTGTAACCTCATTTGCAATGAGCAAGGTAGACAAGATGAACTTTAAGGGTCCTCTCAACTAGTCTAGAAGAAATATGTGATGGGGATACACTCTGAGGTGGGTGGGGGTGCCCCGGGAGTCACCTATGCTGCAGGGCGGTGGAGTCCCTTACACCTTCCATCGGCCCTGCTTCAGCCCTGGGAGGGGCAGGGGATGGGAGTGGGGCACTCAGACCCATGGCTGAGGGGGTAGGAGGGAGGAGAGGACAGCCTGGAGCAGGCCTGATGAGAAGCCTGGGGGGGCTCTCTTCCTCTAGATTTCCTGGACCTATGCCCTGGGCAAGCAGCAGGTCAGTTTCTACCAGGTCCTGTTGCAGGAGGTGGCCAGGACACACGACAATGAGCCACCCAAGGCCAGGAATCGCCCGTGGATCTTCAACAAGATCTTGGGCACCACCGTCAAGCTGATGGAGCTGAAGCCTAACACGACGTACTGCCTCACCGTCCGCGCCGCCAACACAGCCGGGGTGGGGAAGTGGTGCAAGCCCTACAAAGTGAGCCCTGGGAGAAGAGAGCCCGGGGCCGGTGGGGGAGGCGGGGAGAGAGGTCTGAGCCAGGGGTTTGGGAGGCTGGGGATGCCCTGATGACCCCACGGCTCATCTTCCTGCTGGCTGTCTTTCTGCCTGGAAGAATGAGCATGAATTCCAGGCTGCTTTCTGCCAGGAGGTGGAAGGACTAAGCCCCTCTGGGGCCCCCTGGGGAATGCAAACTAATCTATTCACCAGCCTCTCTCTCATGTTTAGCTTCCACCTGTTAGCTTTGGGGTTCTTCAACTCAGTACCAAAACTTGAGAGCAGGCCGGGGAGTGAAGGACATTAAGGGAAACATAGGGCGGAGGTGAAAGGGGAACAAAGAAGGGAAAGGAGGTGGGCAGGGGTGTTGGGGTGGGGGCTTCCAGCCCTGGGGCTGGAAACCTCACACAATAGGGAAGGCACAGGTTCACACCCTTTTAGGGATCCATGAGCAGGTGGTAAGGCTCTCCAAGACCCCATTTGGCCAACAAAGAGCTGAGCCAGGGTCAGGTCTGGGAAGGAATCTTGAGGGGTTTTGTTTTATTCTAGTTTGCAACCGTGGCCACTGACTTGAACAGCTTCCCCGAGAACAACCCAATCCAGATCACCGTGCAGCGCAAGGAACCCCAGAGGAAAACCGTGTCCCTTGGGCTGGAGGACATGCGGAAGCTCGAAGATCTGGAATACCTCTTTCCCTACTAAGGGGGCCCCAGGAAGCCCCTCGCCTACCTTCAGCTTCAGCCCAGGGCTCTCAGGAACCAGAATCGTGAAATGGGACCACCAGCACCATGCCAGGGAACTGCTGACCAGCCTGCCTGGAGCTTGGTGGCCATGGTCCCCAAACTCCACCCCTGGGTTGGGGCCAAGGCTAGACAGGAGCTCCACTGGCCTGGAGATGCCAGAGGCCAGGTCAGGTCAGCCACTGCCCATAGCCACTAGGCATCCCCCTCCCCAGATTTGGACTGGGTCCAGATCCCTCATTAAAGCACTGCAGGCCACCCAGCACCCTGAGTTCTGCTTCATGCCGACAGTAGGGCTGGCTGCCATCCACCCTCCTGGCTTCTGCCGGGACTGGAAGTCCAGCTCGGGATTAGGGGACACGGAACACAAGGGTGGCTGGGCAGTGGGATCCTATCCCCACCTACTGTTTGGCTCTGCCAACACCACCCCTTGCCCTGTGCAAGAAGAGATGTTACTCAAAGACCAGGACAAACGGCCATGCTGGACAGAGGTGGCGGCAGCCTGTAGCTTGTCCACACCAGACCCGGGCTCAGGAAGGACGGGGGCAAAGTGCACAGTTTGGGCGTGCAATCTGATTTCCTCCTGGTTCTTCCTGGATGTGAGGGCATGGACAAACCATTTAAGCTCCCCAGGCTGTCTCAGGGATGCGAGAACCCTACAAGCACAACGGCAGGGTTACCGCGAGGCTCCCATGAGCGCACCGCAGAGCAAGGGCCCATGCAGGGTAGGAACTCGGCAGTCGGCACCCCCCTTTGCCCTTTGTGCAGCCTCAGTGTGGAGACCTCTGTGCCAGGTGGAGACTGAGAAGCACAGCTAGACCTGAGAGCATGGTGGGGGGAGGGAGAAGGGGTTAGAAACACCATGGCCATGGCCCTGAGTAGTCTGTACAAGGTCATTTTGAAATTCACCCTGAGCAGATTGCCTGAGCATCCAAACAGGAGAAAATGGAGGCAGGATGCTTGCAAGGCAAGGTTCTGGTCGAGTCTGAGGACATCCGGTGGGATTCCCTCCATTCCGTGAAAGCCCTCCTGGGCCAAAGAATCATGGTCCCCTCTCCCGCCACACCCACTGCTGCTGTAGCGCTCCCCCCTGCATGCTCTGAGACCGCCGGGACAGCTGTCACCTTCTGCTCTGTACTCCGAGCGCCCAGCACAGGGCTCGCTGCACAGTGGGACCTCGAGAAGAGTGCTGTGTGGGAGGGGGCGGAGGAGAGCACATCACCCCGTGGTGATGAAGGTGCTCTGATCTCTGCTGTCCAGCAGCTGTATGCTAGTGTTGCAGGACTGCACTCCTAGCCACCTGGGACTTTGGGGAACGGAGACAGCTGCACGTGGCTGGCATCTACCATATCGGACAGCGTGGGCTCAGTTTTCCTCTGGCCACCATCCTGCGGCTTCAGCCAGTCTCCCCGCCTCAACTGGCCTCTCCCTCGTAGGCACAGGAGAGAGAAGAGAAGCAACTTCCCCGTTAGTAGCGTTTCGGTGCAGCCCAGAGGGAGGGGTTAGGCAAACTAACGTAGCAGAGTCCTCTGGTGAGCCTTGGGATTCTGGGACAAGGAACCACAACCTGAGTACACAAAATAGAAGCGATTTATTTGGTCACAGAATCTCGGGTCTGACACTGAACAGAAAGAACATTTAGGAAAGGAGAAGGGGCGGCAGCAGGGCTCCATAGCCTGGCCCCCACCACCAGCGACGGGATGGCCAAGGGCTGAGCTCCCTGGTAGTCCCCCGGGACCTCTGCTCTCCGGCTCTGGGGAGGGACCCCACTGGGGGCTGTCCAAGGACAGCAGGCCATGCTCGTTAGCAGAGTCACCACCTTGACCTTTGGTCTGTGTTGGGGCAGGCAGCTGGCAGAGGCAAGTGCAGGCAGGAGTCCCCGAGAACTCAGGATTTTTCATCTTCTCCATCTGTGGGAGGAGGGGAGGGAAGAGCATGGAGATCTCATCTTGGGAAGGGAGGCTGCCAGATAATCCCAGGAGCCCATGACAGGGGAGAGCCTGTGGTTCACTCAGTCATCAAAAGCCTGGCTATCATCTCTGCTCCAGCTACCCAAAGTCAGGCGAGGTACCCACTGCCTGCCCCGGCCAAGGCCTCAGCCCAGGGCCTGGCTGCTCGCATGTCCACGAGGGTCATCTAATGGCAAACAATGACGGTTCTTTACAAGTACACATGCTTCAGCTTCCCAAGGGCGTTCACCTCCTATCTTTGATCGCCCCGTCTACTGAAGCTTGGTAACTCCCATGAGGCAGGTGAACCACACACTCTTCAAGACTGCACAGTGAAAGCCAGAGCCAGGATTGGAAGTGAGAACTACTGCCTCCTGCTGGAGGGCCCCTGGGCTCGCCCCCGGGAGAGCACCGTCAGGGTCTCCCATATTCCCTGGAATTCCACACCCGCCCTCTTAACCACCAAGAGAACCTGGCGCCACAGACGGTCTTTGGCCCCTGGAGAGCCCTCGGAATTCACCAGAAGGGAAAGGTGTCAAGAGTGACCGACTTGAGGGCAGGAGAGCCAAGCACACACTCACATCCGGAGGCATTTGTCCTTTCCACCACTTGCCACCCTCTGGCCATCCGGACTCCAGTCAACAGCATATACCTAAACAGAGGTGGGGGTTGTGGGAGGCAGGTCAGTAAAGAGGGTGGGGGGCAGAAGGGCCAGGCTTCAACCACACCGCCCACCCCACTTCTGCTCACAAGGGTCAGCCATACCTCATCCGCGTGGCCTGGCAGGTCTGCGGCCAGCTTCTGGGCCTTCACATCCCACACCTTCAGCGTGCTGTCACTGCTACCACTGACCAGGAGCCGGCTGTCGGCTGACCATGCGATCTGGTATACAGCGGCCACGTGGCCACGCAGGGAAGCCAGGTACCTGGGCCAGGAAAAGGGGCAAGACGGGTATTAGGTCTTCGAACCTGTCTGAAGGGGCCCCTATTCCGATGGCAGTGGTTCTCAACCTTAGTTGCACATTGAGAATTACCTGGGAATGTTTACAAAATCTCACTGCCTAGCCCCTATCCCAGGGTAATCATTACCAAGGGCATAAAGATTTTATAAAACTTTCCCAAATGAGCTGCTTCTAGGGGGCCTCTTGCCAGGCCTCTGTACCTGCACAACTTTGCCTGACTTAGAATCCAATGGAGCCCCGTGCTTAGCCCCTCTGTCTAACAGCCCCTAACGCAGCTGCCTGCTGGCAGGTGGCATGGAATAATAGTAGGCCAGGCCCACATGGAACTTTCTGACCAATACAGATTAGCTACGTCTATTTGGACAAGATTAGGCCTCTCTGAGTCCATTTCCTATCTTGAAAAAGAAGGGCTGCCACGTGGCCCCAGCAAGGGTCTCCCTCATCCCTTTTCTTCTTGCCTGTGCCTTTGCCTCTCCTCTGATCTAGTTCACCTCAAGACCATGGTGCCTCATTACACCAGTGCTTCTCAGACTTTAATGGGAGCAGACTCACCTAGTGACCTTGTGAAAATCCAGATTCTGATTCACAAGGTCGGGGTGGGGCCCGAGGTCCGGCATTACTATGGAGCTCCCGGATGCTGCTGCTTCCGGTGTGCGGACCACACTTGGAGGCGGCCCAGGAAATGACTACACCCCAAACCTGCACTCCTGCCGCACACCTGGCCGTCTTAAGGTCATTTCTCTCCTTTGATATGAAAGGAGCTAGCATTTCAGTGCCCGTTTACTGCCAGTTCTAAATATATCATCTCACTTGACCCTGGTAATGAAGCTGAGAGGTAGGGGTCTTCATGTAACAAAAGAGGAAACAGAGGCTCGGAATATCTAACTGCTTGCCAAGGCCACACAGCCAGTACGTGGCAGAGCCAAGCTCCTGCCAGAAGACTAGGGCCCTTCCTCTCCCTCCCCACGCCCCCACTCACTTGCCCGTCCTGCCGTCCCACAGTTTGATGGACTTGTCGAAGGAGGCGCTGGCGACAATGCGGGAGTCAGGGGAGAAGAGCACCTGGTTGATGAGGGCTTGGTGTCCCGTCATCCGTGCAAGGGGCTTCTTGTCCTCTGCTGGGAACCACAGGAACAAGGTGAAGTCGTCTGAGCCAGACACAAGCCTCTCTGGGCCCTGGCCCTAGGAGAGGCAGAAAGCACATTGTGTTGGACATGGCTTCAGACAGGAGAGCCCCACCTCGGCAGCAAACACACCCCTGATGACCCCACACCAGCACAGAGGCTGGCACTAGAAGAAGTGAGGCCTGGCCAGCTACCGACTCACCTGGGGCCCCTGACAAGTCACTCCCCTCAAAAGGAAGCTTTATGCACATGGAATGATTTTTATTCACTGTACATAATTATGAGAAAAAGCAAGGTACAGAATAGCATGTTTATTTTTTTTTTTTAAAGATTTATTTATTTATTTGACAGAGAGAGAAATCACAAGTAGGCAGAAGTAGGCAGAGAGGCAGGCAGAGAAGGAGAAGCAGGCTCCCTGCTGGGCAGAGAGCCCGATGTGGGGCTCGATCTCAGGACCCTGGGATCATGACCTGAGCCGAAGGCAGAGGCTTAACCCACTGAACCACCCAGGCGCCCCCAGAATAGCGTGTTTAAAAAAGAGAAGGATTAGGGCGCCTGGATGGCTCAGTTGGTTAAGTGTCCCACTCTTGATTTCGGTTCAGGTCATGATCTCAGGATCATAGAATCGAGCCCCAAAACGGGCTCCATGCTGGGCATGGAGCCTGCTTAAGATTCTCTCTCTCCTTTGCAAACCCTGCCACTCCCACTCTCTGTCTCAAAAAAGGATATTACATGTGGATTTGTATGCGTGTATACGTATGAAGTCTCTGGAAGGAAACAGAATGCGTCTAGAAGGAATAGAAGGGCAATACATGGGAGATGGGAGACTTTTTCACTATCTACCTTTTTGTGTTCTTTGCTCCCTGGAGCACATAAAATGTGTTACTTTGAATAAAATAAAAAAGAGAGGTGCTTGGGAGGCTCAGTTGGTTGAGCGCCCAACTCTTGGTTTCAGCTCAGGTCATGACCTCAGGGTCGTGGGACCGAGCCCTGTGTCAGGCTCCATGTTCAGCAGGAAGACTGCTTGAGATTCTCTCTCTCCCTCTCCACCCCTCCCACCCCCACTCGTGCTAGTGCTCCCTCTCTCAAATAAATAGATCTTGAAAAAAAAAATGTAATAAATAGATAAGCAAATAAATGAAACAAAATGATGAAAATGATCCCTATGTATTGGGATTTTAGGAGTGTAAACTAGGATCATCACAAACTTTCTGGAAAAGCAAAGGGAGGAGGGGCCTGAGTGTCTGCAGTGTTGCAGGGACCCATGGAGGATGAGGACAGAGCTGGGCATGCTGGTGGCCAGCAAACACTCACCCGCACAAGGTTGTATCGCCTCTGAGCCCTGTCCTTCAACTCCTGCACTGTGGCCAGGTACCGGAGGGGAGAGGAGATGAGGAGGCCGATTAGAAAATCCCATGCCAATGGCAAACACTCTGGCCCAGGTCTGAATCCCGCACCCTAAGCCAGAGAAGCGGCTCCTTCCCAGGCAGCCCTCCCCACCCACCCACTCACAGGACCCCTGGAGGTCTTGGGCGTTCACTGAGGCCTCAGCTGGCTCAAAGGCGCCTGTGCGCAGGGCGTAGTCAGTGCTGAGCGCCATGGTATTCACCCAGTGGCCGTGGCCTTGCAGAGTTCGGCACAGCACACCCTAGGGCAGAGGGAGTCAGGTCAGACACACTCCCACCCCACTCTCCACCCTAGGGAACCAGTACCCCCAGGTTAGCCCCAGAGACAGTGATGCGGGACTCAGAATCAGGATCCTCATTCACTGTGATCCTAATCAAGTCCCCCCCTCTGGGCTCAAGTCTCTCCTGATGTCTAAAATGAGCATATTGGGCCAGATCACGGTTTCTAGAAGTATGTTTCATGGGAAGGAAGTGAAGGACATAAGAATACATGGGCTCCAGTCAGGTAACTCTGGGATACTACAGGTTCCCGACAGGCTTCCTGCAGTAGGAACATCTGGGCTGTGTTAACACTGGAATCTCCACTATCATGAGCACCAACCACAGGACCCACTGGCCAACGTGCCTTCCAGCCTTGGCACCCTGTGGCCTGAGATTTCCCCAGGAAGGGTTCTGGACCCTCCCATCCCCATGCCGGCTCTTACATCGTGAGCCCTCCAGACTTTGATGGTGCGGTCCTGGGAGGCAGAGTAGAGAAGGCCGTCCCCTCCCCACCGGAGACAGGTGACTGACTGCGTGTGCCCGGTGAGGATGCGCTCACAGCGGCCCACAGTCGTATCCCAGACCCGCACGCTGCCATCCTTAGAGCTGCTGGCCACATAGCGGCACTCTGGGTTCCTGGAGAGCGGGAGATGCGACCTCATTTCTGACCTGGCAATGCCCACAGCACCTCCCCACGCTTAGCTCGAAAGCCGGGGACAATGCCACAACAGCTTCCTGAACCACGATTAAGCTGCATTGCAAGGCACTGTCAGACCCCACAATGAGCAGGCCCTCTCAAGCAGCAACACAGGCTTAGAACACCTGCCCCACCGCCCCTCATGTCATTACTGTCCATCAGGCTGGCCGTCTCGCCCCTGCAGCAGGGGAGAGGACAGTTTTGAACCCCAAGCTCCTCATCCCCCCCAACTCCATCAGTGTCACTTACGCATGGAGGGGCTCCCAGCTCAGGCCTGTGATCCACTTGCTGTGGCCAGCGAGGGGCCTGCCTACCTGCTTCCCTGTGTCTGGGTCCCACAGGAGAATCTGAAGGACAGAAGCTTGCTGAATAACCCTCCCCAAAATGTCCCTGGGCCCACCAGGGGTCCCCACTCACTGCCCCCAACCCACCCTTCCCTGAGGACCCCCGAACTTGATTTGACCCAACTAGGAACGGAGCCCAGAGTCCCTGCCTAATTACCCTGACCACCACCTACCTGGCCATTCTTGCAGCCTGAGGCCAGCTTCTTGCCATCTGGGGACCAGGATATGCTAAGCACCCAGTGTCTGTGTCCTAGGAAAGCAGGGGAGGGAGAAAGGAGGGAGCACATCTGTCTCTATTCCCTGTGCCTAGCATTGCCTGACCCTCCTCAACTAGTCCCCGAATAAATGAGCAGTTGAACCAAAGGAGAGATGAGGGAGGGTTTCAGGCAAAGGGAGAACCCACCCCAAGTGCTAAAGCCATGCATTCTGCTGCAGAAATAGCATTTCTACTTTCTATTAATTCTTTACACGATAGATGCTATAAAGCATTTGCACACATGTCCTCCTCTATAATTCTCATGACAGCTCTAAGGTATGCAGCAAGAACGATCCCCAATTTTTCAGATGGTAAGAGTGAAACTTGGGGAGCACGACCTACGCACACAAGGTCACCCAACTAGCGTGTGGTCCCCAGGCCGGAAGCATCAGCGCCAGCTGGGGCCTTGACATGCAGATTCTCAGGCCGCATCTCAGAACTAAGGAGACCAAAACTCTGGGGGTGGGGCCCAGCAATCTGTATGTTAACAAGCCTCCCAGCTGATTCTGATGCACAGTCAAGTCTGAGAACCACTATGGTAGAGGTTGGATGAAGCCAGGTTCTCCTTGCTACTAGCTGTCAGCACAACCCACAACCCCACACTGATTCTCTAGTCCAGTCTCTGCTTGTTTGCACGTGGCTGGTCGGGCTCGAAGGGGCGGTCTCTACCTAGAAACGGGCAGCTGCTAGCTGGCTATGAAGGGGCTGAATCGGTTCCGGGCCTCCTTAGGAACTAAAGGGCTGAGTAAATGATCACACACCCGCCCATGGGTTAAGACTCCCTACATAGCTAATTGCGTACTGACCCTGGCACGTGAAATGCGGTGTCTCGGTGCTGAGATCCCAGAAGCGCACAGTGGTGTCTCCGGAGCCACTGGCCAGGTACCTGGGGAAGAAGAGAGGCCACCTCATCTCTGCAGTGGGGACAAGGGGTAGGGCCTACACCAGAACATTGCGCATGTGAGTTTCTGCTGCCTAGTCAACTGTCTTCTGGGCACCGAATCTGGGGCTGGACTTTTCTCTCTCCCCCAAGAAGGAGAAATGTAACACTGATACCATCTTGGAGAAGACCCCAGGTGGTCATTTCTCTTCTCTTCCTTTCTAAAAGGAATGGCCATAGCTATAACCAGGTTTGAAGCTTCTCATTATCCTTGTACCATTGCAAAAAGTGAAGAAACTCAGTTTCACAGATGATGAATTAAGTTAGAAAAGTAGCTTGTCTGGGTCCCACAGCTAGGGAGTTTGCAACTCAGCTCTCCTGAGATCAAGTCCAGGAAGGACCTCTTCCAAGGTGGGTGTCCTTTAAGACCAAACCCCACCGGGGATGTCCCTTACTTGCAATTTGTGCCCAGAGCTCAGGTCTTTGACAGGCAGTCTACTGATTTTAACTTGGGGGTACCCTCCCCACCCCAACCTGAGGCTGCTCTCCCACACTCCATGATTCTGCAGCTGTCCTTACTTTCCTGTGGGGCTGAAGGCCACAGAAATGACCGCCTCGCTGTGACCTTCCAAAGAACTGGTGCAACGGGTCACAGCACGGACCCTGAAGATGGCCTGTGGCTGGTAGATGATGTCAAGGACCTTCTCTGTCTCCACTGCCTGTGACTCCAGCGTCTTCCCCAGTGACGAGATGATCTCAGCATCGTGGACATAGAAAGCCAGTGGCAGGGGATCCTCCTGGAGGGCAATGGCAAAGGGCAACTCCTCCATCAAAGGATAGGCAGAAGTGCTCCCCACTGAGCTGTGGGCCGCTGAAGCTTTACTATTTTCTGTTTGGGATACCCCCCACCATGCCCGCTGAGCAAGGCCTTTTTAATCCTCAAACAGTAATTGCAGGACAATTACATAGTACTTTAAAATCCTTTATCTTTATCTTACAATAACCGGGAGAGGTAGGCATCAATACTTCCCACCTGACAGATGAGAAAACTGAGGCTCAGAGCAGCTACAGGTAATTAGCCCAATGTCCTACTGCTAATGACTAGTTCAAGTGCTTCAGAAAGGAAGTCCTTAATTAGCGTTAATATACAGGATTACACAGCGTTTTCTAAATCACCACACTATGCCCTACAATGTGTTAAGAAGCATCCAAAAAACTGGTTGAAAATGCAGACTGTGCTTTACCCCCAGAGTCCTGGTGTAGTAAATCCGGGGTGGGGTCCAGTTACTGTGTTTTTTTAAGCCCCTAGACCCACCGGAGGGCAGCATTTTGATAAACCCTGGCTTAGAAGAGCAAGGGTTGTGAATCTGACATTTGGGTTCCAGTTCCAAATCCACCACCTACTGCGTGGCACCGTACAAATCACTGAATGCCTCCCGGCCACCCTGTAAAATGGGGATATTAACGAGGAGCTATGGAGTGGAATCAGACGATGCACCCAATGCGTTTAAAATGCGGTTTCTCGGGGCGCCTGGGTGGCTCAGTGGGTTAGGCCGCTGCCTTCGGCTCAGGTCATGATCTCAGGGTCCTGGGATCGAGTCCCGCATCGGGCTCTCTGCTCAGCGGGGAGCCTGCTTCCCTCTCTCTCTCTCTCTGCCTGCCTCTCCGTCTACTTGTGATCTCTCTCTGTCAAATAAATAAATAAAAATCTTAAAAAAAATAAAATAAAATGCGGTTTCTCTCCCCTGGACGCTGCTGGTCGGCGCACAAAGCGCTGTCACACTAATTAAATTAGATCTCCTGATCCTCCCCCGAAGTAGGCGGCCCTGCCACGGACGAGGCGCCAGGGTGGTTCACCCACTGTCGTTCAGCAGTGGGACCCCCGAACCCCGGACCTAGGGTCTCCCGATCCCCTGCGGGCGGGACTCGGGCAGGGCGAACCGCCCAACGGAGGGATAGGGGGTCGCCCCGGCCGCCGCTCACCTGGGCCAGCAGCGCGTTGCACACGAGCTGCAGCTTGTCCGGGGTGATGTCCACCGGCACGTCGAACGGGGAGCCCAGCACCTGCCCGCCCTCATCCTGGAACTGCACCAGCAGCCGCTGCACGTCGCCCGCCGCCGCCTCGTCCTGCGCCCACAAGTGCGGGGGTCAGCCACACCGCCCGACCGGAAAGCCCCCACTGCCGCCTCCCTCCGGCCTTAGGGACCCTGGACCCGAGCGCCCCCGCCCGCACTCACGCACACCCACCGCCGCAGCGGCCGCCATCCCGCGTCCCCACGTGGAGGAGAAACACTCCGGCGGGACGGAGCGCCGCCCCCGGGGTCGGGCGGCGCGGCAGTCCGCGACAACGCCCTCTGGTGTGGCGGAGGGGAAGTGCACGCCGTGCCTGGCCCCCGCGTGGCCGTGGATGCGTCTGGTACCCAGCTCCGCAACCTCCCCTTGGGCAGGTGGTAGTCGCCCCATTCAGTCGCTCCCAGTGCCATGCAGGATACAAACGGCCTTTTGTCTCTGTGGAACAGGGATTCTTGCCCCAATCCACAGATGGGGAAATCGAGGCTCTGAGCGGTTAATTGATTTTCCCCAAACTCAGAGACAGGAAATGGCAGAAGACTGAATTGGCTTGGCTCTGAGCAGCAGCAACCTTGCAGGGACGGCTTACAAAACCAGAGCCTGTTGGCTGGAAGGCAGAAATTATCATTCTTTTTCAAATGAATCAAATCAATTAGTAATTCTTGAGTACAAAAGCAAAAAGTGTCTACATTTTTCAACACTCTAAAGCAATAGCAACAATGATGGGAATGATAGCAACGTGTCAGGCATTGTTCTAAGTGCTTTACACATATAACTCAGTTAATCCTCACAAAAACCCTTCTTTCCCCCACCTTACAGATGAGGAGCTGAGGCAGAAACCCGCTAACATGAGGGCTCTTAACAGAAACATGGGATATTCCTTGGAGCTCTCCCCACATCCCAGCAGTCTCCAGCTCTGTCAATCTGGCCTCCTTAATCTGCTCCGAATCTGTTCTCCCCATCTCCTCTCTCACACTCTGGGCTGAGTCACCATCGTTGCCTACAATAGCCTCTTAAATTGCCTCCCTGTTTCCACTCTTGCCTCTTCCCAAACTCCTCTACATTGCAACCAGGGTGACATTTTTCAGACGAAAGATGTGGACTGTCACTCCCCACCCTAAAACCCTACAGAACAAAGGTGAAACTCCTTCTTTTGGTCCACTCAGCTTTACTTATCTCTCCGGCCACTGCTATCTCTTTAAGATCAAATTCTTTTGGCTTTTTCTTAGTTCTTCCAAGTCGTGACCCTTCTTGCATTAGTACCTTCGTACTTGCAGATTTCTCTGTCTGGAACTCTTACAGATTGAATTGTATCACCCCCCATCCCAAATTCAGAAGTTGAAGCCCTAACCCCCCCCAGGGTCGCTGTACATGGAGATGGACCCTATATGGGGATATTAAGGACTAAATGAGGTCATAAGGGTGGGACCCTACTCTGATAGGATTGGTGTCCCTATAAAAGGAGGAAGAGATACCAAATATTTCTCCCTCTCCGTCTCTCTCTCTCTCTCTCTCTCTCTCTCTCTCTGCCCCACGCCCCCTCCTCACACAGAGAAGAGGCCGTGTGAAGACAGTGAAAACATGGCCATCTACAAGCTAGGAAGAGAAGCCAGAAAACCAGAAACCAATGGTGATGGAGCCTTATCTTAAACTTCTGGACTCCAGAACTGTGGAAAAAAATACACTTATTTTTCAAAAAAATTTTCATTTATTCAAGCCATTCTGCCTGTGGTATTTTTTATAGCAGCCTGAGCAAAGACAGGAACAATTCCTCAATCCTCAAGTCTTGCCTGAAATATGCATGCATTCATTCAACAAATATCTCTGCCAGACATTGTTCTAGGAACTCTACATGTATTAACTCATTTAATCATTTACTCAGGGGCTGCCTGGGTGGCTCAGTGGGTTAAAGCCTCTGCCTTCAGCTCAGGTCATGATCCCAGGGTCCTGGGATCAAGCCCCGCATCAGGCTCTCTGTTCAGCAGAGAGCCTGCTTCCTCCTCTCTCTCTGCCTGCCTCTCTGCCTACTGTGATCTCTGTCTGTTAAATAAATAAATAAAACCTTTAAAAAAAAATCATTTACTCAGAAAACCTCTGAAACAATGTTACGTTTCCCCATTACGTGTTTTCAAAATATCTTGGTATTCTTCGTATTTAGAATTCACAGATCCATGGAATTATTTCATCTGTTCATTCAGTGAATATTATTGAGTTCCAATGTACACACTGTGATAGCCACTTGAAATACGTAAATGAACAAAATAGACACAAATTCTTGTCCTCACAAGTTGGTCTCGGCTTCCACTGTCATTCACACTTCCTGGTTCATAGTAGATGCTTAAGAAATGCTTGAGGTATGAGTTACCGAATCAGGATTTTTTGGGTATTGTTTTGTTTTTTAAGAATTTATTTATTTATTTGACACAGAGAGAGAGACAGAGCAAGCACAAGCAGGGGGAGCAGCAGGCAGAGGGAGAGGGAGAAGCAGGCTCCCGCTCAGCAGAGAGCCCAAAATGGGGCTGGATCCCAGGACCCCATGATCACCACCTGAGCCAAAGGCAGACGCTTAACCAGTTGAGCCACCCACGTGCTCCTGAATCCGGATGTGAATCTAAGATCCCTTGGACCTGAAGCCAGAGAACTTGAGTTTTCTGCCAGTGGCAGGATCCTTTATTACACGACTTTGTTGCTACACAGAGCTTGCCCCATTAAGGGGCTCAGGGTTTAGGACACCATGATGGCGGGGAATCCCTCCCTACATTCATTCATGTATTTATTCAGTCAACAAGCATGTATTAGACAAATATGCATCAGGGCTGGGCCTTGGGTCCAGTGGGGCAGTAGAACTTGTCCAAGGTCATAACTGTGTGTCCAAGGTTACAGAGGGTGGAGCAGAATCCAGTGTGGGTGACCCACCTAGGCCTTTTTCAGTGTACTTCTCTGTCCCGAGCAGGTAGTTTAGAGGATATGTGCGGGGAAGGGCCAGAACGGTGGTAAGTGAAGCAAGACATCGGCATGGAGACCCTAATCATTCATCCATCCATTCATGGAAGAGACCGCACTGGCCACCAACTCGGCCAGGCTCTGTGCCCAGGGAGGAGGGGGGAGGGATGGTGGCCAAACCACATGATATGCTGTCCTTTGTTCTTGCCCCCTGGGAGGGAGCTCACAGCCCAGGCTTGGAGACACTGGAAGACGAGAGAGTCCAAGTAGGAACAGACTCAGATTTGTCTCAGGAACACTCAGTCAGATTCGGAGAAAGAAGTCCTTCCCCAGGGGGGACCTACTTGGGTGGTGAGAACAGTTCTCTGTCCCAGGAGAGTTCCCAGGTGGTTGGGGGGGGGGTACTGTCCTTGGGCTCAGGGAATTCCCAGACTGACCCAGCTCTCATCCACAGAGAAAACTGTAGTCTAGCATGGGAATGCAGAGCTCATCGTCAGGGACTTCCAGTCTGATGGGAGAGGTCGACTGAATGCTTCCACTCCATACAGAGGGTGGAGGCAGGAGAAGATGTGCACACTGAAATAAAGCCCCCACTTACACTAAGCCGAGTTTGCAAGCCCTTCTTTCTTTCTGAAAAGGAAGGACCTTTTCAACAATGAGTGCTGGAGGGGTAGAGGACTTGCAGGCAAGTGGAACTCAGGAAGGAACTCTCCTCCCCCCCCATCCCTCCTCCCTCCAGGAGGGCATTTCTGGAAGTCTCCAGTTGGTCCTGGACCTGGGCAGCTGCTCTGTCTAAGTCTGCCAGCCCCTCAGCTGTCACTCGGCTCCCAAAATAGCAGTGGTTGGGGGCAGGGAGAGGAGGTTGTTTATCTGGGATGGAGGGGGACAAGGGGCCTTATAACTGTGCCTAGGGAGGGGGTCTCCCTCCTTTCTGGATCTTTCTCTCACTTTTTGTGGTATGAGTGCCTGAGTCCAGGACGGCCCCTGAACAGGACGCTGGCGCAGAGGTTAGTCAGTGCTCCCACGTGGTAATGACTGTCTAGTCTGGGGCAGGGGAGGGCCCTGAGTATCAATGACAGACTCCAGGGGCACCTGCCCCTGTGGCCAAATATGGTCTGGAGCCACTGGCAAGGGTGATAAAGCCTCTTGGGTGGGGGAGGGGACAGACTAAGTCTTGCTGTCCGGGGGTTCACGAGGGAGCTCAGAGGAACAGCATCACAGGAGGACAGACCAGAAGCACTGTCTTCTAAGAAAGTGAGGCCACCTGGGGGGTTCCTCAGACCAGGGAGGGAGAAGGGGGACCGACAGGAACTTTAAAGTCTTGCAGTGAGAATTCAAGCCTTTGGCGGGGTTGGGGGGGCTTCACCTGTCCTGCTGGGAGGGACAGAGAGGGAGGCACAGGGACTCTAAGACTCCCTCAACCATGCTCTTCTCCAAGCAAATGCTATAAAGTCCTTCTGGGGTAATGGATTTGGGGGTGCTGCCGGGGGTGGGTCCTTTCCAGGCAGAATCCTCACCTTCCATCCAAGTGGGAGGAGACCCTGGAGCTCCAGACCTCAGGTCAGGAGTCTAGCCCTGGGTCTGGAGGTTGGGGCCGGCCAGACAGAGCTGCTTCCATCCTGACAGATGGCAGAGGTGGAAGCCGTGCAGCTGAAGGAGGAAGGGAACCGGCATTTCCAGCTCCAGGACTACAAGGCTGCCACAAAGAGCTACAGCCAGGCCTTGAAGCTGACCAAGGATAAGGCTCTGCTGGCCACGCTCTATCGGAACCGGGCAGCCTGCGGCCTGAAAACGGTCTGGAGCGGGCAGGGTGGGAGGCCGAGGGCCCGGAGGCAGGGGTGCGGAGGCAGTCCCCCAGCCTGATGGGCATCGTGCACTGTTCCAGCCCTCAACATGGAGAAGGGCGCCTCCCACTGCTTTCCTAGACCCACTGCCTGACCCACTCCTCCGGGAGACAGAAATTCCTCCAGCTGGGGGTCAGCCTCATGAGCACTGGCATCACGCTGGGGCTTTTATATGTTATTTCGAGGTGTCTTACTAACAGCCTGGTTAGCTACCGTTTCGTGCCCATATCGCAGATGACAAACTCAGGGCTCAGAGGGCGCCATAACTTGCCAAGATCTCCCAGGTAATTAGCAGCAGAGCCCGATTCAAACCCAAGATTGCCTAATGCCAGAGCTCATCCTCTCCTCCATGCCCAGCCAAGGCGCGGCCCTTTGGGCCCCCTGACAGCCAGCAGCTCCCCAGCAAACCCTCTCTGGCTGCCTTAACCTTGCCCACCTTAACCTTGGCTCCTTCTTCTTCCCCCACTCTCAGGAGAGCTATGTTCAGGCGGCTTCAGATGCCTCAAGAGGTGAGTGCCCCTCCCCCAACCTCTGCCCCCCCTCCAGCATCCCTGTTCTGTCTAAGAGGCTCTTTATCAATGGAAGGAATTACAGATCATGTAAATGTCATCCTAGGCATTGTAGGTAAGGCTTCACATGTCCAGAGAGGCAACCTCCTCTGCTGTAAATTAGGGTATGCTCCTCCAGCAGCTCCCAGAACAAAGGCATGAGCCTAGTCCACTCTGGAATCGGGCTCCCCGAGGGAAGGAGGGAGGCAAAGCCCGTTCCACAGGGACCAGAGAGAAATGAACGTTAAAATCAACAACCACCACCAACAAAAACCTTTAAACTTAACTTTCACTTCATCTTAGACTTAAACTTCAGTCGTGCCTGCTTAAGTGCATCATCAAAATGGGAAGACTGCTCTTGGTTGCAGGTTTTGGGTTCTGATTTGGTTACTATTCTTTTAGGAGAAAGAGAGATAGTCTGAAGTGAATTCAGAAGGGAGGGAAGCAGCAGGAGAAGGGCCTGGAAATACATCCTCTGAAGAGCAGTTGAGGGAAGTGGCAGTATTTAGCTCAGGGAAGGCAATTCCCAGGTGGGATGGAGAGCTGCCTTTAGATACCTAAAAGACTGTGTCACAAGGAGGAAGGATTGGATTTCCTCTCAGGGGTTCCAGGGCCGAACTTAGGACAAAAGGGCAAACTTATAGGGAGATATATTTCAGGTAGGAAGAGGGAAGGGCTTTCTTGATAGAGCTACTTGGCTGCCTTGAGAAGGAGGGAGCTCCCCACTGCTGGAAGTATGCAAGTACCCGTTGGGTGAGCACTTGGCTGGGATCACTATGTAGCAGAGACTGAATCATCAGGCGCTAGATGAGATGACCCTTAAGCTCCCTTCCGACCTTGATAATATGATTCTTACTGCCTCCCTGAAAAAGAGGAGCCTTGGGCCAGATAGTCCCCATGGGTGGATAATGTCCACTGAAGACACAGAAGCCCTCGAACTGGGGACAGTGACAGGGAAGGGAGGAAGGTGGTCTGCAGCCCAGGGCCCTGAGACCCTGTCTCCCTCGTTAGCTATTGACATCAACTCCTCGGACATCAAGGCTCTGTACCGGCGATGCCAGGCCCTGGAGCACCTGGGGAAGCTGGACCAGGCCTTCAAGGATGTGCAGCGCTGTGCCACCCTTGAGCCACAGAACCAAAACTTCCAGGAGACGCTGAGGAGGCTCAACACCAGCATCCAAGAGAAGGTGAGGTGGACCCCTTCCCACAAGCCTTGGCCTGCTTCCCCCCACTGCTAGTAGGGACTAGTTAGGGAAGCAGGACATCAGGGAAGGTGAAACCCTACCTCCCCACTCTTGGGTGGAGTAAACACATGGCACAGGCAGGCACCATAGAACAGCCAAGCAGATGCACACATCCAGCCATCTTCGAATGATCAGAGACGCTTGTTCGAGGGCGCAAGCCAGCCAGGACCAGACCATGGGTTTCTTAAATTTCAGGTGGAGGTTTTAAAAAAAAAATTGTAACTTAGTATGTATGCAACATGATCTTCCTCCCTTTCTAGGAGGACCAAGACAGTATTGAGGAGAGGGTATTGCTGAATGATAAAGAGTGAGGACTCTTCATCTATCTTTATCTATAACTCTAGGGTTAGGGTAGGAACAGGAAATCTTTCCTAGGAAAATGGATCCCAGCACACTGTCCAGAGTGCAGACTCGGGGAGTTGCCCCGAGACGGGATGGCAAATGAGAGAGCCCCTCGTTGGAAATGAGCCCAGGATGGAAATAGGTAGGACTGTGGACCAGCAGACCAACTTGTAGGAGGTACAGAAGGTTCTGGCAAATGGGGTGTGATGATCAGTTAGGTCACTTTCTGGTAGATTCAGAGCATAGGAGTTGGGGCTGGGGGTGCTAGGGATGAGACATCCAAGCATGACAGTTTTAATTTGTGTGAGGAGATGTTTCAAAACCGCTTCAGGTTTCTGATCCTGGACACCTATTTCTGTCTTAGCCCACGTGTAAGTATATACTAGCTAATTATTAACTAGACTGCAAAACTGGGTGATAATCTGTAGCTTTCCGAGACTTGAGATGACCGAATGGGATAGTGAACCTGGCTAGACTATCAGCCTTATGGGGCAAGGACTTGGTTTTGTTCGCCATTCTACCCCCAGCATCTGCAAAAGTGTCTGGCATGTAATAGTTGCTCAGTAAATGTTTGTTCAATGAACGAGTGACAGTGTAGGGGCCCAGAGGAGATACCCTAATATTTACTGAGCCGCCTGGAATGTGGACCCCTGGCTGCCTCCTTCCCCACTCCGGCCTCTCTTCTCAGCTCCATGTGCAGTTCTCCACGGACTCCAGGGTACAGAAGATGTTCGAGATCCTCCTGGATGAAAACAGTGAAGGTGACAAGCTGGAGAAGGTGAGTGCTGGGCAACCTGCCGGCCAGCAGAGGGCGCACGCGGGACGCTCCCATAACTGCAGGCCCCGCCCCTATCTCTGGACATTGACTCCTGACGGCTTGCAGGAGGGGGGCGGAAAGTGTTCCCTTGGAAAAAATGAACAAAAATAGGGCAAAGGTTAAGCACTTGGGAAAATTCCCTCATCCTGACTAAGGGCCTGGAATAGAGTGAGACCCATGAGGAGAGAGTCGTGTAGCAGGGTTGGAGTCTTCATATAAATTTTTGACTATTGCATCATGGATTTTTTCTTTTTTGCGTTGTATTGATTTTGATATTCTAAAATATTGCATTAGATATTATTTATCTTGATTGTTGTTTTTGATGTCCCTGTAAATTTTGCACCCAAGGCAAGTGCCTCACTTGTCATAGCATGGTTTCCACCCTGAGAATATTACAAATGACACATTAAAATGTTCTATTCCATTACAAATTATTACAAAAATTTATCCTGAAATATGAAAATATTTGTTCATGATGTCATCCTCTTAGCCAAACTTGTTGCCTTTTTTTTTTTTTTTTTTAAACATTCCCGTCTGGTCTTTCTTCAGAGGAAAAAAGTTGAACATCTCTGAATGCTTTATATTTATTTATTTATTAAGATTCTTTAAAATGTTAGCCTCCGTTTTTTTTTTTTAAGATTTTATTTATTTAATTGACAGAGAGACAGATAGAGAGGGAACACAAGCAGGGGGACTGGGAGAGGGAGAAGCAGGTTTCCCGTTGAGCAGGGAGCCTGATGTGGGGCTTGAACCCAGGACCCTGAGATCATGACCTGAGGTGAAGACAGATGCTTAACGATTAAGCCACCCAGGCACCCCTTTATTAAGGTTTTTAATTTACTTATTTGACAGAGAGGGAGATAACGAGAGAGGGAACACAAGCAGAGAGAACAGCAGAGGGAGAAGCAGACTACCCACTGAACAGAGAGCCCAATGCTGGGCTCAATCCCAGGACCCTGGGATCATGAAGTGAGCGGAAGACGCTTAACAACTGAGCCACCCAGGCACTCCCGAATGTTTATATTTGTAAGAATTTGACAGACAGTGCCTGGGGAATTTGTGTTAGTTTTATGGTCAGTAAGTCCATATAATATGCAGATACCTTTAAAACAAACTGTTGTGAAGACTTAGTGAGTTGTTATTGATAAATGTGCCTGGACAAGTAGAAAGCCCTTGTCTGATAGAATGGTGATCGCTCTGGTGGGGCTTGCCTGGGCTTCTCTCACCCGCCTCGTCCCCAGCATCCCACTCCTCCTCTGCTTGCTCGCCTTCTCCTACTCCTGCCTCATGAGTTCTTCCTGCAACCCCAGCTTCTCAGGTTCTGCTGAGGCTGCCTCTCCTGATCTGGGGCCAAGGTATATGTATCCTCACGGCTTTAAGGTGGGAAGACATTGAGGAACTTTCTAGCTCAATTGACTAATTTTGGAATCTGGGATCCAGAGAGGTGCCATGACTTGCCCAAGTTCATGCAGCTAGCACAGAGTAGAATCAGAACTCATACCCAGAACTTTCAAGACCCTTCTCCTGCTCTCTCTGTCCACCACCTTCCTGAGAATCCTTGTAACTTCAGATTGCCCCGAACAGGTAAACAAACTCCAAATGCCAAAACCATATTCAAGGGAGAATTTTAAAGGAAAATAATTCTCCATGTAAAAACATTTCACTTCTGTTAAAAGATTAAATGGAGCATATTAATAATTTTGAGTTTATTTGAGCAAAATCGATTCGAATGGGGTAGCCCCAAAACAGGAAGTGTTTAGGAGCTCTCCACCCGCAGGAGCTGGGGGAAAGACTTATAGAAAAGAGGTGGGACCAAAGCAACCAAATTATTTGATTTACTATAGCTTAAGCAGTTACATTACTTGGGAAAGCCTAGCTGTCTGTGACTGGTTGTTCTTGAGTTTCAATTTCTTTTTTTTTTTATTTTTAAATTAAAAAAAAAAGATTTTATTTACTTATTTGAGAGAGAGAGAGAGAGACGGGGGAGGGAGAGCGTAGCAGTCTGCCTGATGAGCAGGGAGCCCGATGCAGGGCTCGATCCCAGGACAGCAGGATCATGACCTAAGTTGAAGGCAGACGCTTAAACTGCTTGAGCCACCCAGGCACCCTTAAGTTTCAATTTCTTAACCGTGAGACATTATAGGCTTAGGTTTGGGTTTGCTTATATTAGTTTCTAGGGCATTAAAGCCACTCAGTCTAGGGCCTCCTTGTTTAATTCGTTTAACACCTCAATACCTTTTTTTAGTCCTTATCCATCAGCATATATACACAGTTTTGTTTTAATGTAAGTGCAATCAGAGCGAACCTACTATTTGGTTTCTGTTTATCAGTGTTTGTTTTTCCCCAAGCTGCGGGTCATCTTTTTATTTATGACTTTGGTGGCTATATTTTGTTGAGTTTGTCTTTATGCAAGGTGTTTTGTTTCTTCTTTTGAATCATTCTTGGGCTACATCACTGGGAGTTTGATTACAGGGAAAGAATCCATGTTTTGAAAATCCAGTCCTGGTGTCTGAGTGGCTCAGCTGGTTGAGCATCTGCCTTCAACTGGGGTCATGAACTTGGGGTCCTGGGATCCAGCCTCGCATTGGGCTCCCTGCCCAGCTGGGAGTCTACTTCTCCCTCTGCTCCTCCGCTCTAGCTCTCTGTCTCTCACTCGCACTGGCTCTCTCTCAAATAAATATCTAAAACCTTAAAAAAAAGAAAAGGAAAGGAAAGGAAATCCATTCCTTCCACCAACCCCTGCATGGGCTCTCACTGCCACACCTCCTCCATGGCCCCCATTGTGTCCTCCCGCCTCAGGCTGCCAACAACCTCATCGTCCTAGGGCGTGAAGAAGCAGGGGCTGAGATGATCTTCCAGAACAACGGAGTGGGCCTGCTGCTGCAGCTCGTGGACACCAAGAGGCCTGAGCTGGTGCTGGCTGCCGTGAGGACCCTCTCGGGCATGTGCAGTGGCCACCGAGCGAGGGTGAGGGCCTGGGCTGAGGGCTGAGGGTGACATGGGGGTGGGGAGCGGCTGGCAGAAATAGACCCTGGTGCAAAGTCTAAGTTGTGTCCCCTTCCCCCATCCTTGACTGTATGGTCATTGTATGGACTGTATAATTGTATGCAGAGATTGGTCAACTGCATTTCCCTTTGAGCTGGAAATGCCTTTATGCAAAGGTAAGGTTATTGAAAGTGGTTTATGAGGCAGAGCTGAATGCAAAGGCTGTATGGTTGGCATTTTATCTTACTAAATCTTCCAAACCCAGTTCATATCGTGCACTTAGAGGACATTTCAATGCGGACTCACCACATCACACATGCTCAATGGCCCCCGGGTGGCAGGTGGCTCCTGCGTTGGACAGCCCAGCTTTCAGACTCTGGAAAGAGGCGTGTCTTGTTTCTGAGGGCTTTCCCAGACTGTGGAGTCCAGGAGGCACTGACTGCCCGGGGCGTATCCCTCCAGCAGGGGCGGGGTGAGGCTGGTCATCCCCTACTTCCTTACCAGCACGGCAGCTGGAAGAAAGACAGGCAGCTGACGGTGGGTTCTGCTGGGGGTTTAGGCCACCGTGATTCTCCATGCGGTCCGGATAGACAGAATCTGTGGCCTCATGGCCGTGGAGAACGAGGAGATGTCTCTGGCCGTCTGCAACTTGCTCCAGGCCATCATTGACTCTCTGTCGGGGGAGGACAAACGAGAACATCGGGGGAAGGAGGAAGCCCTGGTTCTAGGTAGGAGATGGTCTTCTGTGTTTGTCGAGGGGGTGGGGGCCAGGGACAGTCAGTTGCCCCTCTCCGACAGCTCAGTCCCTGTATGTGGAGGTGGTCTGCTTTTATTTTTATATTTATTTTCTAATTATAAAACTAATAGAGGCATAGCAACATCGTTTTCAATAACATAAAAGTGGAGGTGGTGCGCCTGGGTGGCTCAGTCAGTTAAGCCGTTGACTTTGGCTCAGGGCATGACCTCAGGGTCTTGGGATGGAGCCCCACATTGGGCTCCCTGGTCCGAGGAGAGCCTGCTTCTATCTCTCCCTCTGCTGGCCACTCCCCCTACTTGTGCTCTCTCTCTCTTTCTGTCAAATAAATAAATAAAACCTTTAAAAAAAATTAAAAAGTAGAGGCAACTCAAGGGTCCACGCAGGGGTGAATGGAGAGATAAAATGGGGTCTATACACACAATGGAATAGTATTCCGCCTTCAAAAGGAAGGACATTCTGACACAGGCTACAACATGGATGAACCTTGAGGACATTATGAGGAGTGCAGTAAGCCAGGGACGAAAAGATCAGGGCTGCTTCAGTTGACTTATATGAGGTATCTAGAATAGTCCAAATCATGGAGGCAGAATGTAGGATGGTGGTTGCCGGCGCTAGGAGCAGAGGAAATGAGTTGTTTAGTTTTGGTTTTCACAGGTTAACAAAGTTCTGGAGATGGATGGTGATGACGGCAGCAAACAATGTCAATGTTCTTTTTCAAAGATTTCATTCATTCAACAGACAGAAATCACAAGTAGGCAGAGAGGCAGGCAGAGAGGGTAGGGGAAGCAGGCTCCCTGCTGAGCAGAGAGCCCGACGTGGAACTCGATCTCAGGACCCCGAGACCACAACCCGAGCCGAAGGCAGAGACCCCAACCCACTGAGCCACCCAGATGCCCCAATGTCAATGTTCTTAATGCCAATGAGCTGGATGCTTACAAATGGTTAAAATGAGGGATGCCTGGGTGGCTCAGTTGGGTTCCCTGCTCAGCAGGGAGTCTGCTTCTTCCTCTACCCCACCCCTCACTCCCCCACCTCCTTGTGCTCCCTCTCTCTGTGCCAAATAAATAAATCGAATCTTTTGGTTTTTTGAGATTTTATTTTTATTTATTTATTTGACAGAGAGAGACACAGCAAGAGAGGAACACAAGCAGGGGGGTGGGTGAGGGAGAAGTAGACTCCTCGCTGAGCAGGAATGCGGGCTCAATCCCAGGACCCCGGAATCATGACCTGAGCTGAAGATAGACATTTAGCGACTGAGCCACCCAGGCGCCCCAAATAAAATCTTTTTTAAAAATGATTAAAATGGTTAAAACGAGGGACGCCTGGGTGGCTCAGTTGGTTAAGCGACTGCCTTTGGCTCAGGTCATGATGGAGTCCCAGGATCAAGTCCCACATCAGGCTCCCTTGGCAGGGAATCTGCTTCTCCCTCTGACCCTCCCCCTTCTCATGCTCTCTCTTTCTCTCTCTCTCATTTTCTCTCTCTCTCTCTCAAATAAATAAATAAACTCTTTTAAAAAATGGTTAAAACAATAAATTTTATTCATGTATATTTTACCATAGCTAGAAAAAAGTAACAGAGACGTATTGGAAAAATTTGGAAAAATTCAGAAATATGTAAAGACAAAAAAAAAAAAAACAAAACAAAACCCTCTGTAACCCCACTCCAGATAATAATTACCACTGCCATGTGTGTCTTTCCAGACTTTTTTTTTTTTTAAGATTTTATTTATTTATGTGACAGAGAGATAGTAGGAACAGTGGGAGCAGCAGATAGAGGGAGAGGAAAAGCTTGGGTAGAGAGCCCGATGTGGGGCTTGATCCCAGGACCCCGGGATCATGACCCGAACCGAAGGGAGACGCTCAACCAACTGAGCCACCCAGATGCCTAGGAGTCCTAGATTCTTCCTCTCTTTCTTTCTTTCTTTCTCTCTCTCTCTCTCTCTCTTTCTTTCTTTCTTTTTTAGATTTTATTTATTTATTCAGAGAGAGAGAGATTGTGAGAGAGCACAAGCAGTGGGAGCAACAGACAGAGGGAGAAGGAGAAGCAGACTCCCTGCCGAGCAAGGAGCCCTACGTGGGGCAGGGATCTGACTGAGCCAAAGGCAGACGCTTAACGGACCGAGCCACCTAGGTTCTTGATGTGGTTCTGACTTATTGTTGTAATGGTCAACAAGTCATTCCTTTTCTGTGCTAGAACCACTGGAGGGTCCGAGATGGCTCACTCGTATAATGGGCGGCGAACTGGAGATGCTGTCCAGGACACCCTGGTTTTTCTATTTGTGGCCTCTCTAGTGGGCAGCTTGGGTGTCTGTATAGCATGGTGGCTGCATTCTCAATGCACAAGCCCCAGTGTACAAGTGCTTTTAAGCTCCTGGGGGTGCTGTAAGTCCCATGACCAACCCGGGGCCAGAGTGCAAGGGCCCGAGAACCTGGATGCTGAAAGGGGTGGGTCATGGGCGGCCACAGTGTTCTTGGGAAGTAGAGAGATGTTGGACATCTTTGCTAAAGAATTCTTCTAGATGCTGATTTCAAATCTATCTCCTTGTAGCTTCCATCCCCCTCTGACTGCAGTTCTGCCCTCTGAAGAGTCACAGAACAAGTCTGTTCTCTTGCCCTTATCTGGGAACAAACTATCATGTTCACCGATGACTTTCCTTGTCCAGTTAAATAGCTTCAACCTTCATCTGTCATTAATATGACATTTTTGGGAGATCCTTCCTTTTCCCCAGTACCTCCCTCCCTCCCTGCTTCCCTCCCTCCCTTCCTTGTTGCCTGTAGGCTTGCTTTCCTGCCTCTCTGCTTTCCTCCTTGCCTTTCCTCTCCGCCTGCCTCCCTCCCTCCTTCCCTGCCTCCCTCCCTCCTTCCCTGCCTCCCAGCCTCCTTCCCTGCCTGCCTGCCTGCCTGCCTTCCTCCCTCCCTCCCTTCATGCCTGCCTCCCTGTCTGCCTTTGGCTCCAACCTTAGAATGAGAACAAAATTCCCTAAGATGTAGAGAAGTCAGACAGGGCAAAAGCAGGAAAAAGCATTTACCTTTAATCCCCCAGGGGGCAGGCATCCCATCTGAGGCTTGAATTCAGGCTCCCAGCAGGTCTGAATCTGCAGGGAGTAAGATGTCTGTAAGGAGTATACATTTCTTTTCTGGAAACATTTTGTTCAATCAGTTTATTAAAAGCTACATGAAGCCTCCCTGGCTCCCTGTCAGTCATGTCTAAGAATAGGGAAATTTCTAAGAACCAGAGCTGTTCAGGGATGGCGTGAGCTGTAGTAGAAGTCAGTACACAGGGCTGAGTGACTGGAGGCCCACTTGGGGGTATTGTCTAGGGATTTCTCTCCCTTTTTGGGGGTGAGATGGGCAATACTATACCCTCCTGGGAAATTCCAACATCCAGGAAGCAGTGGATTTCTTGTTTCCGGAGTCCTTCTAGAAGACTCTGCCATTGCGGGTCCTATAGGTCTGAGGCTCCCTCCTCTCTCTTTACCCCTGTCCTCTCTTTCCTCAGACACCAAGAAGGACCTGAAGCAGATCACCAGCCACCTGCTCGACATGCTGGTCAGTAAGAAGGTGTCTGGCCAGGGCAGGGATCAGGCCCTGAACCTGCTCAATAAGAATGTCCCCAGGAAGGACCTCGCCATTCACGACAACTCACGTACCATCTACGTGGTGGATAATGGTGAGGAGATGGGAGGGTCTGGAGCTCAAGGCAACCTTTGGAGTGGGCACCAGGGTCTTTGGCTCTGAGCAGAAAGCAGAAGAGGTGTGGCCCTTGCCGGGGACAAGGCATTAGCTATTAGGAACCCCCAGGGGCTGGTGAAAATACAGATCAAGGCACAGCTCTGAATTCAGGACCTGAACAAACCCAGAAAATGTCCAAACACACTGGAAAACACCTGGGCAGAGTTACCTCACCAAGGGGGGTGATGCCAGAGACAAACAGGACTCCCCCGACCATGGAGTAATGTTCCTGAAATCTTGTGGTTGGCAACATACTCTGCGGGCCTTCTAGAAGGGAGAAAGGGCATCAAGTGAATTATATAAAAAGCACAGTAATGACGTTCTGGCGGAGGGTCCCTAAATTGCCCAGCTCCAGGTGTTACCCTTACTCCCAAATCAGATTAAATTGTTGGGAAGTCATTCCCATGGCTTTATAATCTACTGTGGTGAACTCCCACAGGGTTAAGAGCCACAGACCATCCTTCATTTGAAAAGGCTCAGGTTAGCTCTCACCCGTTTGAAATGTATCTTCTTTTGATACTGTTTTGGTTTTCACAGGTCTCAGCAAAGTGTGCTGTAACAGATTTTTCCAGGGCTTATAAACCTCCTCCCTCAGCACCTCTCCTCCCTTCCCCCCTTCTCCTCCCCAGTTCTGGTTCTCTCTGCATATACTTCAAAGGGGGAACCACAGACCTCTTTCTCTCTGCACTAGGACCGAGGTCCAACCACACAGTTAATGGAAAGGGCAGGTGGGGAGCAATATTTGTTATTCAAGGCACTGAAGAAAAGTGCTCTTGGGTAAAAATAATGTGGACTCGCAAATCCTGTTACACTCGTGAGAAGCTGCCTTGCTGAGGAGCTCCTTGTACAGGCTGGTCTGGGAGACTCGCACCAGGGAGCCATTGGAACATCCTGCCTCAAGGGAGCTTTTGGGTTCAGGGAGGGGCAGTGATGGATGGGGACGAGGTCCAGAGGGTTCTAGCAGAAGAGGAATGGGATGTTCAAGGCAAGAGTGGGACTGGAAGGCAGCGTGGGGGCTGAGGTTGGGGACAGGGTGGGAGGTGGGGGGTGTATTCAGTGGCTATCTCTGAAAGCCAGACTGGGGAGGTTGGGTTGGTTCACCGACCCCCTCCTGTGACTCCCCATCCCTGCCCGTACTTCTGTGTGGGTGGCAAAGTATGCAGGACCGAAAATGTACTGGGGAGAGCTTTTAATTCCCTCCCAGCGTCCAGAGTTTCATGGCTCCTGGCATCTGCCTTGAGTTCTCCTCCTGCTAACCTGCACCAGCTGAGGTCGGACCAACTCCTTGCCACTCCTAAAACCTGGCTCTGAAGTCAAGCTTTCAGGGGTCCCAGAGGCAGCATAACATAACAGTTAATATCATGGGCTTTGAAGTCAGGTGTGGTTGGGACAGGGTCCTTGCTGTGTCACTTGCCAGCGGGGCAACTTACTTGACTCCTCCATGTCTTGGTTTTTTCCGCTCTGAAAAACGGGAATAATGATTTTTAACCAGGAGGGTTTTGTTATGCAGCTCTTGGTACGTAGCAAGCGCTCAGAATAACTTACTACAATTCTTTGTTGAAACAAATTACCCCATCTGAGGTGTCACCACTCTGTCCTTCTCACACCTTCTGTCCTTTTCACAGCTTATTGTAGTCTTTATGTGACTGTTCCTTATTGCATTGTGAGCTTTCTGAGGAGAAGACTGCATCCTTCAGATTAGTATTCACTGCCTCAAAGATGCTAATTTATTTATTCACGTATTCTTTCATTTATCCAAGGGATAGGTAATGATTGGATTAGCCTAATGGGTAATAGGAAATCAGTGAAGATTCTTCAACAGAAGAGAGGAGAAGAGATAGTAATTACAAATAGCACATGTAGCACTTACTAACTAAATAATAAATGCTCACTGAGTGATGATGGCATGTCTGGACTGGGCCCAGCCGTACATGATCCCATGGGGTCCTCAAACGCTCTGCGGTAGGTAGGTACTATGTTCCCACTTTACAGATGAGGCATGGGGAAAAGAGAATATCAGATAGTATTTGAGGAAGGTTATACATCAACCCGCAGGTTGCTAGCACTGGTACGGTCCTTGGAGATCAGCTCGTCCTAATTTTGTAAATGTGAAAATAGAGGCCCACCCACAGCGGGAGGTGAATTGCTCACCTAGGGGCAGAGTCAGGGGGAGAACGCGGGTCTCCCGGCCCCGTGCCAGTGCCCTTCCCTCCGGATAAGGCATGTGTTGCCTAAAGGCAGGCTGGAGAGAAGCTGGTGTTAAGACAACCGAACAAGATGGTGTGTTTGTGCAGACAGACCCCAGCAGATCTGCCATCGTCTGTCCTGCAGGCCTGAGGAAGATCCTGAAGGTGGTGGGGCAGGTTCCAGATCTGCCATCCTGCCTGCCTCTGACCGACAACACCCGCATGCTGGCCTCTATCCTCATCAGCAAGCTCTACGATGACCTGCGCTGTGACCCAGAGCGCGACCACTTCCGCAAGATCTGTGAGGAGTACATCACGTGAGTCTCATGGGATCATGTTCTGTGTTAGTTAAGGGCTCTGTAGCCAATCACACCCAAATTTTGCAGCCTGAAGTAATTGTTCCACAATGCAACCGCTGTTTGGGAGTGGTTAGGCTAGGTGGATCTGGCTTTGGGGCTCTCAGGAGCGTACAGTCTTACATCTGCCTGGGCTGCCGTCTTCGGAAGGCTTGACTGGGGCTGGAAGATATCTGCTTCCAAGATGGCGCACTCATATGGCTGGCGTGCTGGTGCTGGGGGTTGACAGGAGGCCTCAGTTCCTCCCGGTGTACCCTGTCCACAGGCTGTTTGAGTCATCACCGCATGGTAGCTGGCTTCCCCAGAGTGAAAAATTCAGAGAGAACAAGGCAGAAGTGGCAGTGTCTTCTACAACCTAGCTTCGGAAGTTGTACACGATCACTTCTACCACATTCTTTTTGCGAGAAGCAAGCCATCAAGGGTGGTCTACGTTTAAGAGGAGAGGGTTAGGCTCTACCTTCTGCATGGAAGAGCGTCAAAATATTTTTGGACTTATTTTAGACCTACCATTAGCACCCACTTGAAGGAATAAATATCAGCTTCTCCAAGAGGGAGACCTGGCTCTGTTGAGACCTTAAGCACTCTGTGGCCTCAATGAGCCTAGACAGAAACCTGGGACCCTCAACAGTGTCATTCTGGTCTCCCCACCACCACTCTGCCATCGCTGTGACTCAGATGCTCTCTCTGAGTCTCTTTTTTCTTTATGTGTCCCCTCCCTTCTCCTCTCACTGCTGCACCATCTTTTAAACCTTTATTCCAATGATCCTTGTGCTTGTAAATTATTCAGACTTCTGGGACCCCACCTGACTCTACTAGTAGTCTGGGCTGTGGCTCAGGAAGTTACGTATTTAAAAAGTATCCCAGGAGACCCTCCTGGGGCGCCTGGGTGGCTCAGTGGGTTAAGCCGCTGCCTTCGGCTCAGGTCATGATCTCAGGGTCCTGGGATCGAGTCCCACATCGGGCTCTCTGCTCAGCAGGAAGCCTGCTTCCTCCTCTCTCTCTCTCTCTGCCTGCCTCTCCGTCTACTTGTGATCTCTCTCTGTCAAATAAATAAATAAAATCTTTAAAAAAAAAAAAAAAAGTATCCCAGGAGAGTCTTGGGAGGATGGAGACGCTCTGCTTTTCCTTTCTCCCTTCCAGGAGTTGGCAAACTTTTCTTCTAAAGGGCCAGAGTAAATATTTTACATTTGGTGGGATGTGTACCCCTCTGTTGTATATTAAAAAACAAAACAAAACACAAATAAAATGCTTTAAACTATAAAAAACATTCTCAGCCTCCCAAATTTGGCCAAGCAGCCCAAGTTTGCCAGCTCCTGCTCAATCCCGTAGCTTCCCCTGAGCCCTGACTGCTTCACTGAAAGCTCCTCTGGGCTTCTCTGGTCTTTCTCTGCCTCAGCTTTGGCTTTTGGACTAGCTTCCTGAGTGTCTCATGAGGTCCCAAATTTTGAGTCCCAGGAACTATCGCCCCGTCAGGCTTCGGGAGGGTGGAGGTTTTGGGACGAGGGCCCCTCCCAGCCAGCCTGCCTCTGTGCAGGCCTTGTCCCTGCCTGAATCAGTCACAGAGCCTGAACAGGTGGGGTCACCTCCTGCAGCACAGGCACCTGAGGTGACCACCCCCAAGGACATAAGCCACCCTGCTTAATCAGTGGCTGGGGCAGGGGCTGGGTGGGTGCAGTGAGCTGAGCGGGCAGCCCCTGACTGATTATGAAAGGCTCTGGCTTTCCTGGCATGGAGCGGGCGTTGGAACTGGAGGGGCTCTCTGAGCTTCCAATGCTGACCCTCACCCCCACGGGGACTTGCCCAGGTCACCCAGCCCAGCAGAGGCAGATGTGGGATCACAGCCCAAGTCTCCCACTCGGGCTCGGTGTGGCCTTCTCCTTTCCAGTCCACTTTCTTCCATTCATCACACTGTGCACGTCTGGTCCCTCACATCAGACTGACCTGGGGAGATCATGGAAAGATCAGAAGACTTGTCATCTCTGATATTCCCACACGGACAGTTTGCTGTAGAGTAGATGATGGTCTTTTCCAGAAGCAAGGCAGACCCCTCTCTTCCTAGGGGGAGGGCCTGGGACCAGACAGGAGAGTAAGCAGTTCAGGCTACCGCATGACTTGGTCGCATTGAGAATGATGCTGGGTGCTGGGCACCACAGTACGCCCTTCGGTGTTGTAAGTGTTACTGTACTGTCCCATTAGACATCCCAGCTGCTGGGAAGCCCGTTCATGGACAGCTCTGGCTTGTAACCTCTCTTTGGAACCTCCCTCAGCTGGAGACAGCTGCTTCATCCTCCCCAGGGCAGCCAGCATCCAATGATTCATCCTTCCTCACAGCTGGAAACAGCTCTGGAATGTGTTCCCTGATGTAAGCCTCATCACAGACTGAGGCTTCATGCTGGCTGAGTTGTAGCCCATTGCATCCCTCTGACAAGTCATGATTCCTTTCCTTTTCCAGCATGAGCTGATCCCAAGAGCTCTCCCTAAAAAAGTTCGTGCATGTCAATCCCCATCCTTCTGAGTGTGTTTTTAGGGACACAACCCATGGTGTGTCTGTTCTATGACTTACCCTCACCATAACTCTGATCAGTAGTAGTACTTTACCATCGGTTTCTAGATCAAGAAGCTGAGGCTCAGAGAGGTTCATTGAATTGCTTAAGGTCACACAGCGCATGAATGGTTCGATCTGGGATGTGAATTCAGGACTGTCTGCCCCAAATCCCAGCAAACTCAGCCAGTTCCCTTGACCACCTCGCCCTCTGTTTTAGGGGCAAGTTTGACCCTCAGGACATGGACAAGAATGTGATTGCCATTCAGACGGTGTCAGGGATCCTGCAAGGCCCCTTTGACCTAGGCAATCAGCTGCTGGGACTGAAAGGTGTGATGGAGATGATGGTAGCGCTGTGTGGCTCGGAGCGCGACGTAGACCAGCTGGTGGCCGTGGAGGCCCTCATCCACGCATCCACCAAGCTCAGTCGTGCCACCTTCATCATCACCAACGGCGTGTCACTGCTCAAAGAGATCTACAAGACCACCAAAAACGAGAAGATCAAGATCCGCACACTGGTGGTGAGTGTCAGTACCAGACACGGTGCCGGGCACCAGGGACACCAGGATGAATGAGGCGTGGCCCCTACCCTCAAGAAGCCCACACTGTAGGGGGCCCTTGGACCCACCCACGGGCCCCCGCAAAGCTGGGTGATGAACAGGAAGCTCTGAGAATGTAGATTCAGAACAGTGGGGCCTGCTGTGTAACCTGGGAACCTCTGCCTCCATGTTTTTGAACCATGCTAAGCCTGAGGAGCTTCTATCCAACAAGTATTTTATGAGCAGACTCTAAAAAGTCAGTTTGTGTCCTTACTCAGTTTCTGGATGGCACAGGTCACCTGTTTCAATGTTTCTGATTTCATTTTTACAGAAAGTCTTTTCATGGGTCTTTTATTTTGCTTGTAAACCATTACAGTAACAATTTGAGCCACTGATGTGTTTTTCTGGGTATATCATTTTTTAAAAATTTTATTTACTTATTTATTTATTTGACAGGTAGAGATTACAAGTAGGCAGAGAGGCAGGCGGAGAGAGAGAGGAGGATTTATCATTTTTTTAAAGAACTAATTATAGCTTCTGCCATCATGAGTTTTCTCTTATGGAAGGCATGTTTTTCCTAATAGAGAAATTTCTCTTGGGTAAGGTTCTGCATATCTGAATTCATTACCCACAAGTCTGGTTTCTGTGCCAGTTTTTGTGCAAGAATAACTTTCACTGCTGTAGTTTCAGATAAGATGAGTATTGTCTTGTGCTTTTTCTTCGAAACAGCAGGCACTAGACATCAGAGGGTCCAAATTGGTCTAGCTTCATGAGCATCTGCCTTATCCTAGAAGCTGAGCTCAGGGAAGGCGTCTTGGAAGAGGTGACACCTGAGTGAGTTTTTTAGTAGGCACAGAGGTTTATCCAGGCAAAGATAAAGGGACAAAGTGTTCCAGCCCCAGGGACTGGTTTGAGTAAGGCTTTTTGCCCCTAAGTGTATCTGATTCTCCAAGCCTCTCCTCACTCCCACACCAGGGACTCTGTAAACTCGGCTCTGCGGGAGGCACGGACTACGCCCTCAGGCAGTTTGCGGAAGGGTCCACGGAGAAGCTGGCCAAACAGTGTCGCAAGTAAGGGAGTACTACTTCCCCAGGCCCGCCACCAACTCTGGGGGATGTGCTCTAGGGGACGCCACATCGTGAAAGCCAACCCCCCCCGCAACTCCCCATTACCCTGACATGGCTTCATTCTCTTGACCCGAGCCCCGGCACCACGCCCAGCACTCTTCCCCCCAATTTCCAGGTGGCTGTGCAATGCGTCCATAGACACCCGGACCCGGCGATGGGCCGTGGAGGGTCTGGCCTACCTCACGCTGGATGCCGACGTCAAAGACGACTTTGTCCAGGACATCCCCGCCCTGCAGGCCATGTTTGAGCTGGCCAAGGCAAGCGTGGCCCACACGTCCTGCCTCAGGAAAGGTCTCCCAGGTTCAGGCTTACCGGGCCCTCCGCTGAACCTGGGAAATGAGATTCCTGTGTCTTCATCCCAGCTCTGGCCCTACTGCTCATGTCAACCAGTTTGGTTATTTCCCCCGTCTGGCCCCGTTTTACCTGACCATAAAATGGGCTCATGACTCCTCATGGCTTCCAGGCAGCGGGAAGATGAACAAGAGGATGGTATTTTTTCCTGGGACCCTCAGGAAGTGAGGTCTTGGACTGAGAGGCAGTGCCTAGCCCTTCTGGGCTACTCCTTCCTTCCCAGGGCTTCCCAGAGTCCTTCCCTCCTCTGCTGGACTAATGCCCTGGCTCTTTTCCACCCCCAAAGGGAGGAGGGGAGGGAGGGAATTTCCACCGGGGTTAGACCAGAGGTGTCCGGCTCCTACCTGGCCCCCATGGCAAAGCGTGACTGACGGACTGGGCTTTTGAAAGAGGCACAGAGTAAGCTGTGCACTCAGGGGGCCCCCACCCATGCTCTCAGGGGTGCTGTAGCAGGTTCTGCCCACCCTGCCCAGGTAGAGCCCGTTCCTCCTCCCTCCTCCCTCTTCTGCCACTCTCTCTTCTCCGAGCTGGGTGGCACTGGCCAGGCCAGGGAGCTGTCTTGGAAGCAGAGACTTGTTCTTAAGTTTCCTTTCCGCCTTACTCCTCCTTGTCCCCCTACCCCGTGACTCTAGACCTCTGACAAGACTGTCCTGTACTCCGTGGCAACCACCCTGGTGAACTGCACCAACAGCTACGATGTCAAGGAGGTCATCCCCGAGCTGGTGCAGCTTGCCAAGTTCTCCAAGCAGCACGTCCCCGAGGAGCACCCTAAGGTGGGTTAGGGATGATGCTGGAGGGGTCTGTGCCACGAGGCTGCCAGAGAGGTGCACGGAAAGACAGGGACGTCTGGGTGCTGTGTGTGTTTGGGAGGACTTGGTATAGGACACAGAGAGACTGAAGAGGATCGTGGCTAAATTTCCCCCACTAAGTGGCACTCATTCTCCGCCCATTTAGGTTTAATGTTTTTTGCGGGGTGGGGGGTGAGACTATTTATCATCTGAAAATCAAGTGGAGCCATGATGGACGTTTTGTAATTTATGTGGTTGGTTTATGGACATCAGACTGTATTTCGTGTGTCCAACACTTATAGAAATTTCGTTTCCTGGATTTGGGGATGTGGGTGCTAAGTAGGAATAATGAGGGGGGAGAGATGCCAGCCAGTCAGTAGTAGCCCAGATGTCACAAATCCCCTCGGAGCCCTCCGCAGGGATTCCCTGCCCTCAGGGGTGTGTTTTGTATGTGGTTGAAACACAAATGTATATGCATCGTATTTCCAGCCAGTAAAAGATGAAGATTTTTTTTCTAATGGTCAGAGTACTATAAACCACATCGCAAAACAAACAAAAAGGTGGACAGCAAAAGAAAGAACACGACCACGCACTGTGACATTACCTCCCCTTGACCACTATCAGCATTTTGGTGTATTATATCGCCTACCAGAGGCTGTTTTTCTCTGCACATCTTTTTTCTTTTCATAGTTGTAATTAGAATGTTGTTATCATTTTCTGCCCAGTTTTGGGGAAATAGTTGAGGTGTTTTCTATGCCATTCTTTTTTTTTTTAAGTTTTTATTTAAATCCCAGTTAGCTTACAGTGTAATGTTAGTTTCAGGATTAGAATTTACTGATTGAACACTTCTGTATAACACAAGGTGCTTATCACGACAAGTGCCCTTCTTATTCCCTGCCACCTGCTGTGTCATTCTTGCAATCGGTTGTTTTTTTTTTGTTTTTTGTTTTTTTAAAGATTTCATTTGTTTATTTGACATACAGAGATCACAGGTAGGCAGAGAGACCAGCAGAAAGAGAGAGGGAAGCAGGCTCCCTGCTGAGCAGAGAGCCTGATGTGGGGCTCGATCCCAGGACCCTGGGATCATGACCTGAGCCGAAGGCAGAGGCTTTAACCCACTGAGCCACCCAGGTGTCCCTTGGAATCCATTTTTAAAGCTGCATAGTGGCTCATGCAGGCAAGAATATATAGCATTTTCTGCTGCTGTAAATTTCAAATGTGGCTTCTAGAGATTGCCCACAACTGCCGGCCTCTTCCCAGTCACTTCCAGAATTATCGGTAGAGACTGTTCAACTCTGGGGCTGACTTCGGATTTTCAGCACAACCCAATCCATTGTTTTGTCAACCTTATCTGCTCCCTATCCCCTCCTCCTCCTGCCTAAGTCTCCCAACCCCCCGAATAAAAAGCTAACCTTTTGATCATTTTGGATGATCTCTTTGATTTCACTTCTCTGTGAATGAAGAATCTTTGGGATGATTTTTCTTTTTTCTTTCTTTCTTCCTATTTTTTTTTTTTACTTTGAAACAGATTTTTTTTTTAATTATTATGTTATATTGGGCTGATTGTCTTGCCACACCAGCTTCTCAGGCTCTATACTGGGAGTGGGGGAAGGGAGCAAGGAAGAGGAGAACATGCCGGACACCCCCTTGGCTCTTGTTTTGGCAAAGGGAATCTGGAAGAGTATATGAGTTTTGAATTACTGCGGTAACAAATTGCCACAAACATAATGGCCTAAAACACAAATTTGTTTTCTTCCAGTTTTAAAAAACTTCCATGGGTGACCTATTTCCAAGTTAGAAGTCTAAAATCAGTCCCATTGGGCCAAAGTCAAGGGGGTCACTAGGGCTGGTTCCTTCTGGAGGCTCCAAGAAGATAATCTGTTTCCTTGTCTCTTTCAGCTTCTAGAAGTCACCTTCCCTGGCTAGTGACCTTAAAGCACTCCAACCTCATGCTTCTATTGTCACATCTTCTATTAACTCTGACCCTCCTGCCTCCCTCTTATTGAGAAGCTCAGGGTTATCAGATAATCCAGGATTATCTCCCTGTCTCAAGATCGCTCATTTAATCCTAGCTGCGAATTTCCTTTTTTTGCCGTGTAAGGTACGAGTCACAGGTTCTGCAGATTAGGACGTGGACATCTTTGGGGGCCGTTATTCAGCCTGCCACTAGCAGTCAGAAACGCACCGTCTTTCGTTCCCAGGCAGATTGGCCTGGTGCTCAGGCTCCTTCGCCATTGCCACCCTTCCTTCCCCCCAGGACAAGAAGGACTTCATAGATACGCGTGTGAAGCGGCTTCTGAAGGCTGGGGTCACTTCCGCGCTGGCCTGCATGGTGAAAGTGGACAGTGCCATCCTCACCGACCAGACCAAAGAGCTGCTGGCCAGGTGGGGCTGCAGCGGGCCAGGGCTGGGATCTGAGGGGCCTGGGGGCAGGAGGCTGGGGGCGAATAGAGGTGGCAGCGGGTGGTAAATGAGTGAACGAGCCATTGGTGGGCCTGGAGAGGAGACAGAAGGGGATCAACACTGAAAAGCAACGTGGCGGGACAGGTATCACAGGTGGGCATTTGCGCTGGGTGGAAAGAGGTCACTGTCCCTCCTGGTTACCTGCTTCCCCTCACTTGGCTTCACTTTCTCCCCAGCTCCTTGTATCCATGGCAGTGTCTGGCCAAGGTGGCTAATGCTGGGGCAGGTGCAGCACTTTCCAAGGCTTCACCGGGTCTGACTGGCTGGCCCGCCGATGCCTGGGAAGGGTGTACATTACGTATCCTTCATCCTCGCCCTACAGGGTATTCCTGGCCCTCTGCGATAACCCCAAAGACCGAGGAACCATTGTGGCTCAAGGCGGTGGCAAGGTAATTGGTGGGATAAGGTTTGCCATCCTAGAAGGTGATCCACTGGGGAGGAGCCCATGTGTGTGCACGCGCGCATGCGCTCACGCTCTTTGCCTGACCCAAGAATAATGTACCCCATGCCCCAACCCAACCTCCTGGAATACTGTTATTCAGGTATCTGTCCTGTCTGTGCTCATGGCCCCAAACTGACTTCTGCCCGATTTTAGGGTGTGGAATTCCATTTTTCCTCCTTGCTGTTGGAAGGAAGCATGGTACAGGTGCATGGACCGTGGACTTTGTTGAAGAAGATTGGTCTTTGCATCCTTGCTTGTCCCCTTTTTAGCTGCATAACTTTGGGCAGATTACTCAATCTCCCCAAGCTAGTTTCATCTGTAAAATGGGGGGGAAATCTTGCAATCATTCTGCAGAATGTCACAAGGGTTACAGAAAATACACTTGAAGTTTTGGCTCATAGTAGCTGCTCAGTTAAGTGGCTGCGGTGATGATTAGGTTTGACTGCAGTCAGGGAGGAAAAAGTCAGCGTGTTGCTCCATTTATTTCCCCCAAAACCAGCAGTGTGGATGGGTGGTGGCGAGTGTAAGTGGAGACGAGGAGGCGTGCCAAGAGCAGGAGTGTGAGTCCGTGGGTCTGTATTTAATTGTTCTCCGTGATGCTCCAGGCTTGCTTGCATTATAGAGATAGACAGCAGCTGGAGAGGGAGGATGGGAGGAGAGGCCTCTGGATGTCTGTGGCAGAGGAGTGACCGTGACTTCTCTTGCAGGCGCTGATCCCCCTGGCCTTGGAGGGCACAGACGTGGGCAAGGTGAAGGCAGCCCATGCTCTGGCCAAGATTGCCGCCGTCTCTAATCCGGACATCGCCTTCCCCGGGGAACGGGTGGGTGCCAGGTGCTGGGGGGGGTGGGATGGGGCAATGGGAAGAGTCTCCTGTGTTCCTAGGGGCCTTTCCCCTTGTCACCCTACCCCCGGCCTGGGAGGGGGCATGGTGCCATCCCAGAGAGGGCAGTAAATTGGAGGTGCCTGGACTCCAGGCTTGGCTCTGCCTCTGACTTAATGGGACTGTCCTCTTAGACACCAGGGTTATCTGGTCTGCAAAGTAAGGGAAATCCTGACTCTCAGGATCATCGTGGAAGCTGCATCGGACCGTGGGTGGGAAAGCACTTTGGGAATTCTAAAGCGGGGCACCTGTAAATGGTAGGGTCTGCAGGTACATGCTTTCTGCCCGACCCACTCCTTGACCCTTCCACGCAGGTGTATGAAGTGGTCCGGCCCCTCGTGAGTCTCCTGGACACACAGAGGGATGGGCTCCAGAACTACGAGGCTCTCCTGGGCCTCACCAATCTGTCTGGGCGGAGTGACAAACTCCGGTGAGTGGGGTGGGGAAGGAGGGTTGGGGGTGGAGAGAGTCGCCCCAGAAAGGATTTGGAGGAAGTTTCACATAGAGTGTATGCTTCCTCTGAGGACAGGACCAAAGGCAGTGGGTAGAAACCTGAAGTGGGAGGGATTTGAGTTTGCACATAGTGAATGTGTGAAGATGAAGGAGATTATCAAGGCAGTTCTTTCTGACTAAAGTAGTAAAAAAAAAAAAATACCCAGGTGGATGGTGGGAATTCCTTCTTGGGAACAAGGGGATGGGGGAGAGAACTGGGTTGTGATTCTTTCAGTTGCAAGGGGCAGAAAACTCAACTGCAGCTGGTTTGAGCATAAAGGGAATTTAGTGACTCATGTAAATAAAAGTCTGGGGTGACCAGATGCAGGTGCGGCTTGATGCAGGCGTTACAAAGCTTTCCCACTTCCCTACTTTCTTTCTTCTCTACCGTTCCTCCTACCTCCCACTTTCCTACTTCTGTCCACTTCTGCTGCCTGTGTCATCTTTATTCTCAAATGGGCTCTTCCCTTCTGTCACGATCACAGGGGTCATTCCAGACCTCACATCTTCTTGGCTTCATGTCCGGCAGGAGAGAAAGAAGACTTTCTCTCTGCAGAAGACTCTACAGCCTGGTGACATGTTCATCCCAGACCCCATGGCTATGGCCAGGATGCTATACTGTCATTTAGTTTATGCCCATTGGTGCCCTCCCTGGAGCTGGTATCGATGTCATCCAAATCACGCTGGCTGAGGATGTGGGAGGGAACCACCAACAGGGCGGAATGGCCCTTGGGTGGCCACAAACTCCAAATGCTCCTCCCTAAGGACTCAGTGGCCTCCCTTCCCCACCTCTCACACCCTAGACAAAAGATCTTTAAGGAGAGGGCCTTGCCAGACATTGAAAACTACATGTTTGAGAATCATGACCAGCTGCGGCAGGCGGCCACAGAATGCATGTGCAACATGGTGGTGAACAAGGAGGTGAGGCGGGCTCGGGATGGGGGCGGGCTCGGGAGAAAGGGGCGGGCTCAGGAGGAGGGGGGCGGCGGGCTCAGGAGGAGGGGGGCGGGCTCAGGAGGGGGGCGGGGAGGGACCTCGGCAGGGCGAGCCAAGCCACAGGGCAGGGCCTGGCGTGAGATTGGGGGTTACAATGATACTAAGGTAGCATTTTGCTGGAGAACCCAGGAACCCCTGTATCTCTCCTGGCTTGCAGCCCCCTTCCCTGTAGGGATCCTGAGAGGAATACATGCACCAAGGAGACAAAGGAAAAGCACACAAAATACTATTGTTCTTAGCTGGGGGATTGACCCCTAGCTTGAGCTGGGGACATGGAAGATACCATTTCCCTAAATTCTTCATGTCTGAATAATAATCTTCTCATAGCAGAGAAGGATATAAGACCAGGGCCTCTTAGAGACCAAAAGAAGCTAGATCACTTACATTTTATCAAAGCTCCACATGTGTTAAAAAATGAGGAAAAGCAAACACAGATATAAACAATTTTAGGATATTTTAAATGTTAACGTCTAATGAACTGTTGCTGTTTCCATGGAAACTGTAATGCACTATAACTGTGTTCTTCACAGAGGAATTATAGGATTTATAAAAATAAAATGAATTCAGAACAATGCCAATGGCCTTATGGTCCAGTAATGGGAAGAAATTATAATCACATGGTAAATGAGTGTCTTCTTTCTGTCCTGCGAGAACTGCCAAGCCTGTAGATATAACCTCATCTGAGGTAACAATAGGGCCAAATCCGAGGCCCTTCATGAACATGAGGGCCAGGCTAAGTGGCCTTTATGGGCCTTCATGTAGGGCTGAGTGGGAGACCTTTTCTCTTTTCTCTCAATTCTTTTTTTTTTTTTTTTTTTTGGTTTTTTTTTTTTATTTGACAGACAGAGATCACAAGTAGGCAGAGAGGCAGGCAGAGAGAGAGAGAGGTGGAAGCAGGCTCCCTGCTGAGCAGAAAGCCGGATGCGGGGCTCGATCCCAGGATCCTGGGATCATGACCTGAGCCGAAGGCAGAGGTTTTAACCCACTGAGCCACCCAGGTGCCCCTCTTTTCTCTCAATTCTTAACTCAAGGTCCTGGATCTTCCCACAAAAGCCTGTTGAAGTAAAATAAAATAAAATAAAAATAAAATAAAAATAAAATAAAAAGACAGGATCTATCAGGGAGCTGGCCTGAGACTGACCTGGGGGGGCTGGCAGCCTTTCGGAAGGGAGTGTATCCAAAGGAAGCGTAGGGGAGGGACAATGGGAAGGGCGAGCAGGCTTCCCCTGGGAACATCTAAATAAGCAGTGCTCCCAACAGGATAGAAATTCATTTCTCACTCATATCACTTCTGTTCACATTTGGATCCAGTGGCTTTTTTCTTCTTCTTCTTCTTTCTTCTTCTTTTTTTTTTTTTTTTAAAGATTTTATTTATTTGTTTGACAGACAGAGATCACAAGTAGGCAGAGAGGCAGGCAGAGAGAGAGGAAGGGAAGCAGGCTTCCTGCTGAGCAGAGAGCCCAACTCGGGCCAACTCGGGGCTCGATCCCAGGACCCTGGGATCATGACCCAAGCCGAAGGCAGAGTCTTTAACCCACTGAGCCACACAGGCGCCCCCAGTGGCTTCCTTCTAAGCAATGATTTGGATCCAGGCTTCTTTGGCCATCAAGAACTATCTGTGCCCCACACCCCAACCAAGAACTGTCTCCCTGTCTGCCACTCTGGGAGAGGTCTCCATTTGAATGGGGAGAGAGACCACAGGAAAGGCCCCTATAGTTCTCCGCCATGGTGGCCTGGCAGTGACAACTATCACTCTCTCTCAGGTTCCATGACGAAACTAGTTTATGGCCACATCTACATGCAAGAGATGGGGAATGTAGTCCTTTTGGGGTATCTGCTTCCCAGTTACCACTGTGCCCTTGCACTGACCATCTCTGCCATCCTCTCGTCTCTGAGGACCACTGCTCCAGCTTCAGGGAGATGCAGGGGGAGGGTCATAACCTGGGCAGCTGTGACCGACCTTTGACCTTTTTAGAGCTCCACTTCTAGGAAACCCGACCCAACAAAATGCCCTTAAATTTGATCAACCAGATTTTATCATGGAGCAGGTGGTGGTGGTGGGGACCAGTGACCTCTGAGACACGTCAAGGCACTGGGCCCTAGGAGCCTCTTCTCCTGGTTTAGGGTCCATAGGAAGCTAATTGCTCGCTCTCTTGTTGAATGGCACAGCAGCTCTCGATCCGTTTCCTTCTCTTGCCCAATTCCGCTGCCTTCAGGGACTGCAAAGCCATTTTAAGGCAGACCTGGAGGCCCATCTGTTGTGGGAGAAACATACCAGCCTTCCCCAAAGGGAAGAGAAACACCGCTCTTTGGGCAACAACTCCCATTCATGGGTGTGTGCCTGCTCTTTCCTCTGGTGCGGGTAGCTGAACGCAAACAGGGGTGGTGGCAGATGCTGTATGGAGAAACCCTGACTCTCTTTAACTTTGTACCTGAAGGAGTTTATAGCCCCTTTATCCAGCTAGTCAGAGGAGACTTCCTGGGGGAGGTGACAGGGAGAGCTGCTCAAAAGAAAGCTCTGAAGAATTTTGGGTCAGAGAACATGGCTTCAGATGCTTCTTTCCCTTTCCAGGCTGGCAGGTGGGGGCATTTTTCTCTGAGCCATGTACCCCCCCCCCATAGGTACAGGAGAGGTTCCTGGCTGATGGGAATGACCGGCTGAAGCTGATAGTGCTGCTCTGCGGGGAGGACGACGACAAGTTGCAGAACGCAGCTGCGGGGGCGCTGGCCATGCTGACGGCAGCTCATAAGAAACTGTGCCTCAAGATGACCCAAGTGGTGAGAGCGGGTCCCGGGGGCAGGAGGGGGACTACCTTGCGTGATCCTCTGTGGGGAGACCAGCCTCTGTGCTAACACTCCCCAGGCCCTGGTATCTGTTCCTCCCAGCTTGGAAGGAGGGTCTACGCAATCCCTTACATCCATTATGGGGTCGCCCCACTGTAATTTCAACCAGTGACTTCGGTGGTGCTTAAGGCTCAGGACTTCGGAATGATAACATGGAGGACCACAGTAACACTAACTACTGCTGTGGGGCCCCCAAGCTCCCCAAGAGGGCCATGGACTTGGCGGGGGTACCATAGGGAGCTTGTGGTTTGGCAAAGACATGGCAGACCCTCTTACGTGAACGTGATGCTCAGATCCTTTGGTGGGACCGTGGCTGTCTCAGCAAAATGGCATATGTGCAATCGTGAACATGGCGGTGCCAAATGAAAATGTCTTCATTTCACTGAACTGAACCTAGTTTGTGGGCATCAGCTCCCCGGAAGGCAAAACACGTAAGCGTCCCCGTTCACATGTACTCAAGTCTGCTTTAAAGGCAGGCTCTTATTTTTTTAAAAGATTTATTTATTTATTTTAGAGAGAGCATGCATGCAGTGGGGAGGGAGAGGGAGAGAGAGAACCTCAAGCAGACTCCCCCACGGAGCAGGGAGGCCAAGGCGGGGCTCGATCTCATGACCCTGAGATCATGACCTGAGTTGAAATCCAGAGTTGGGTGCTTAACCCACTGAGTCACACAGGTGCCCTGCCCCTGGCAGGCTCTTTTTAATGGTCAGTTTAAGGTGTGTGTGTGTGTGTGTGTGTGTGTGTGTGTGTGTGTGTGTGTTTGTGTGTGTACGTGCACGCACACCTTCTCTGAGCTGCACGGGTGCTTATGCTGTCCGCACAAGAGAACAAGAGAAGGGTCTTTCTGCCAGATGTAGTTCTTCCTGGTTGGTCCCTGGGGTTTGGCATTTCCCCCTGAGGCAAGTTTCTCAAAATTGTAAGGTGTGTGAGTCACCTAGAGGGCTGGCGAAATACTTCAGTAGGTTAGGTGGGGTGCTTTCGGCCTGGCGACCACACTTTGAAACCCCCTGCCCTAAAGTGGCCTCTGCGGAAGTAACTGGTCACATGACTTCTGCCGACAGACTCCCACAGGGCACTCTGACTTGCTCACTTCCTGGGCTTTAGGTGCTGCTCGGAATGTTTATGTTTATTAAGTTCTTCCAACCTCCCAACAGCCCTGGGTGGTGGGTGAGGTTATTTTTGTCCCTACTGACCAGAGAGGAAAACAGTGCAGAAACGTAACTAGCTCAAGGCCACGCCACCAGGTAGTTGGGAAGGGATTGGCGTCCTTCAAGATTGCTGACCCTCTCCTGGACACTTCTTCCTTCTTCCTGAGGGGCTCCAAAATCTTAGCTACATTTCTATGCCTGGGAGCAATGGCATGGGACCCGTTATATTACCCGTCAGCATGAAACCTTCCCCTCTGTGCCTGCCTCCCCGTCTGCGAGGGTGCATGTAGGAAGCTGTCCCCGTTGACACATGGAGGGTGAGGTAACAGGTATGAGGAAGCAAAGGGGAAATCCTTGGATTAGTGGCTAAAATCATCATCTCTGTCCACTTCTCTGTTGAGCTTTTACTATGCTCCAGCCCCCGTGCTAAGCTCTGTCCATGCACCATATCACTAAACCACCACAATGTGAATAAGTAGATATACCACATGATGGAGGGGCTCCTGAGACTCGGAGAGGTCAAAAAACTGATCTAAGATCATATTTGGTAAGTGACTAATCTGGGACCTGAACCCTGGTCTCTCTGACTCCAAAACCCAGACCAATAATGATGCTACTCTGTTGCTCATGTCTGTTGAATGTGGTAAGAGTCAAGCCTCCTGGTTCTGTTCTTAGCTCCAACTCTGTCTCTTGGGATAATCAGATGGTCTAGAGTCCTGCCTTCCCCATGCACTGTAGTTGGGCTACTTCACAACTGTAGGGAGGGGTGGAGGAGGGATGGAGGAGAGGCTGTACTCCAGACTCCAGTGTAAATTCCACTGGAAGTCAGGACGAGTAGAGTACAAGCCCCGGGCATGCCTGGAGCTCATATTTCTAAGGGCACTTAGGTTGGCAGAAGCAGGCATTGGCCCTGTGCCCGTGTTAGAATCCTCCATTCTGAACACCCTCTATCCCCATTCCAATCAGGCATGCAGTGGGCCTGTCCCTTTGCTTCTCTAGATGCTTAAAAAAATAAATGGACATTTGAGTGTTTATTCTCTACTATTTTCATATGTGTGATCATAGCTGAGTTACTTCCCCTTCCTAGACCTCAGTTCCTCCACTTATAAAATGAAAGGGATTGGATTATGTCAAGTCCCTTCTATTTTTTGGATTCCTGCCCTGGCTCTGGTAAGGAGGAGGACATCTGCAAGCTAGTCCCAGTGGGCTCAGGTAGGCGTATGCTGAGTTCCATACACATAACCAAGTATGTGCTTGCCTTCTGTTTCTCTTGTCCCAAATGTCCAACCACAATCCCTCCACTGATTCTCTAATCCTTCTTTATCTACGTCTCCCCTCCAGACAACGCAGTGGTTGGAGATCCTGCAGCGGCTTTGCCTGCATGACCGGCTGTCAGTCCAGCACCGGGGCCTGGTCGTTGCCTACAACCTGCTGGCTGCCGACGCTGAGCTGGCCAAGAAGCTGGTGGAGAGTGAGCTGCTGGAGATCCTGACTGTCGTGGGCAAACAAGAGCCAGATGAGAAGAAGGCGGCAGTGGTGCAGACAGCCCGGGAATGCCTCATCAAATGCATGGATTATGGCTTCATTAAACCGGTGTCTTAGACAGGGGCCCACAGGGCTGCTGGGGCTGGTCCTGTATTCTGAAGAGTCCTAAGCCGGGAACTCAAGGGGTATCATTTCAGCTGGGGATCTTAGCAGTGACTATGAAGTCTCCATATAAAAACCAAGACTTGAGTGTTCCCTGAGTTGTCGACCTTCCCCTTTGCCCTAGGAAATTTTGGATGTTTCATTGGCTCTCTTGCTGTCTCCTTACAACTATCAGGTTGCAGAAAGTCCTAGAATAATTTTCATCTATGATTCAGAAGACAAGTTGGATAATTCTTTCTGTACCCATTCCAAAGGCCAGGATAATGGGCTGAATTCTTTGTATTTTGGGAAATGGGTTGTGTGGTAAGGTAGGACCTAACAGGTGTGTGAATAGAAAGGTTAGTGCTACCACATCTGGATGCTGAACTCTGCTGGTTTTTGTAGAGAGAAAACACCTTTCGTGGTCGTTCCCTAAATGGAAGTAACCCCAATGTCCATAGAAAATGGATACATTGGCATTAATGAAATTGTGATTTCCCCCAGGGAATGGCGGGCATCTGGCCTCGGAGTGTTTAGGAAACATAAGCTTTCTGGGCAGGAGAGCGGGCAGTGGTGAAATGCATTCTGTACACCTAGGTTGAGAGGTAGGTTGGCGGGAGGGTGCTGGTGAGAGCAGCAGTTGGAGCCGGGGTTGGCCTACACCCCCGGAGCTCCCACAGTGTGTGTAGTCCGCAGGAGGTGCAGTCAATCAGCTCTGCTTACAGCCGGCTCCTGAGTCCTTTCCGCCTCTGCCTTCCTGGGCCTGTTGGGGTCCCGGCAGGGCACCTGGCACCGAGCCTCGTACCACATGAGTGTCCAGGAAATACTTGCTCATTTCTGTTTTCCCTGAACCCCAGCACCAGCGCCTTTCACCATCTATCAGTGAATCCCAGCTCCCTGGAGGGGCTAGGAAATTCTGCCTTTGACACATCTGCTTTAAGAATTTAAGGGATAAGGGATACCTGGGTGGCTCAGTTGGGTAAGCGTCTGCCTTCGGCTCTGGTCCTGATCCCAGGGCCCGGGGATCCAGTCCCACATCCTGCTCCCTGCTCAGTGGGGAGTCTGCTTCTCCCTTTGCATGCTGCTCCCCCTGCTTGTACGATCCCTTTCTCTCTCTCTCCCTCTGACAAATAAATAAATAAAATCTTCAAAAAAAAAAAAAGAAAGAAAGAAAGAAAGAAAGAAAGAAAAAGAATGTAATCCGTAATACAAAAGGGGAAGAGTGGGAGGCTTGATTTCCTACCTCCTCCCCACCGCGCCCACACTCGCTTCCAGCCCTGGGTGGGGGGCAGGGCACATCTGGGCAAGTTGAAACAGAAACCCAACTGCTGGAAGCGCCCCTGGGGTGAGGGCAGGAGAGCCCAGGCGGGGGGGGGCCACCCACTTTAGCCACCGCTGTGGTCCTAACAGGCATGGATGCCCAGATCGGGTACAGGCTGCTGTTGATTGGTGCCCCCCATGTTGGTGCCACTGTCGCTGGGCAGCCTCCCTCAGGGCTACTAAGAGGCTGGACCAAGCTGGTGCCTTCATGGAGGCCCCTGTGCAGGGGGCAGCAAATAGGTAGGGTGGCTCTAACACCGACTTGGCTCAGGGCCTCAAAACCTCTCTTCTTCTCACCCCATAGGGGTCTAGGCCATTCCCTCCTGATCACTGTTAGCAAGCCTGGACCTTGTGGCAGGCGCTGCCCTGCGTGCTCCTCTCCCTGGGGGGCATGGTGACTTCCTGGCTCCAGACTCTGCAGAGACCTCCCCAGAAAGACCAGCGTGGACGGCGGGGGTGACCGGGGCCACGGGGACGGATAGGGTGGGTGGAGAGGGAGTAAAGCCAGATGCCACCTCTCGCAAGCCCCGGGAAACACAGAGCACAATAGAATGGAGGGGGGCTTCAGGGTGCTAGAGGAGAGGCAGTGGCAGCCTGGCCTGTCAGTGAAGGGCCCTTTGCAGGGACAGGTCCAGAGACCCCAGTCAGGCATGAGTCTCCAGAGTTCCTGGACATCCCTCCTCCCCCAGGTTCTGAGAGCAGGGGGAGGTGTAGGAGAGGCATTGCGGGTGTATCTGGTATGCTACTCACCCACGGAGAGCTTACGCAGTAAGCTTTGGTAAGACCGCATAACCTATAAAGGAAAGGAAAGAAGGAAAACGCTCCAATACAGTAAAATACCAAGCCACAATGAGGAGGACAGCTCTGTCACCGCCCTTGTCTATGTGGTTCTGCCAGCAGCCACTCTGGCACTGACCTTTGGGGCTCCTAGGTCAGCGGACTGTTTCCCTATCAGTATTGAAGTCCAAAACTTGATCCATCGAAATACCAAGGCAAGAGATTTCCTCATAGTTCATAGGACCTTTCATAAAATGTTGACAGATTTCGGAGGAAAGAGCTACACTATAAGCCAAGTTTCTGGGAGCCTAGTGAGGTAGGGCTGGGTCCAGCATCCAAACACATCCCTGAGATTAGATTACAAAGTGCTGTGTTTCAGATGATTGCCTTTGAATCACTGCCTTGGAATAACGGCACGGGGAGTGGTGGGTAGGTGGAGGGTTAACCCCTAGAGCCTGTGTATCCCAACCCAAACACCAACCAGACTCATGTGGGTACAGTCCCACAGACTGAGACCTGCCTGAAGAAAGATTTCCTCTCCCATCTCTTCTATTCGTGGGGGTGGGGGGAGCTAGAAAGGAATCCTTTAGGGCAGCGTCTGAGGCTGGCGTTACTGAAAACTGGGCTGAGGGTATCCCCCAGGGTCTGGGAAGAGAAAGTTCTAGGACCTTCTTTGGGATCGATTGGGCAGCTCATATGAAGTTGGTAGCTGTTTAAAAAAAAAAAAAAAAAACAGAAACAAAAACACATGCCTGTGGTACAGACCCCAGGATACATATGCAGACAGCCAAAAAGCATAGCTCCTGTGACTTTCACCTTCTACCAAGTGTGGGGATTTTACACCAACAAATTGAAAGTGTTGGGGCGCCTGGGTGGCTCAATGGGTTAAAGCCTCTGCCTTCGGCTCTGGGTCATGGTCTCAGGGTCCTGGGATCAAGCCCCGCATCATCCCAATGGGCTCTCTGCTCAGCAGGGAGCCTGCA